>NC_066314.1:205502-275715 GCF_022539315.1 Serinus canaria | reverse complement strand
TGCCATGGCAGGGACACCTCCCACTGTCCCAGGCTGCTCCAGCCCCAGTGTCCAGCCTGGCCTTGGGCACTGCCAGGGATGCAGGGGCAGCCCCAGCTGCTCTGGCAATTCCAGCCCAGACAGGAATTCCTCATTGCCCAGATCCCATCCATGCCTGCCCTCTGGCACTGGGAGCCATTCCCTGGGTGCTGTCCCTGCAGGCCTTGTCCCCAGTCCCTCTGCAGCTCTCCTGGAGCTCCTTTAGGCCCTGCCAGGGGCTCTGAGCTCTCCCTGAAGAATTTCCTTCTCCTCTCCAGGAGAACATTCCCAGCTCTCCCAGCCTGGATCCCTGGGAACTGCGGGGCTCCAGCCCTAGAGCAGCTCCAGGTCCCTGTCCAGGGATCCCCTGAGCTGGAGTCAGTCCGTTTCCCCAGGCAGTCACAGGGCTCTGTCCTGACACAAATTCCCTGATTTCAGCCCCCAAAACACCCCTGTATCCAGGGAATGGGGGCAGGCTCCTCCCCAGGGGGGTTTCTGCCCTCCTCCCGAGGTTTTGGGCCCGTCCCCGGCCCTGACTGTCCCCGTGTCCCGCAGTGTCCCACCTTCAAGCGCGAGGCTGACTCCGAGGTCCCGGAGCCGTTCGCGGCCGAAGCCAAATTCTTCACGGAGTCACGGCTGCTCCAGAGGGACGTGCAGATTGTCCTGGAGAGCTGCCACAACCAGAACATCCTGGGCACCATCCTGCACCCCGTGAGTGCCAGCACGGGCTGCCTCCGGGGGTTGCAGGCTGCTCCCAGTGGGGGAACTGGGACTTGTGGGGGGTTTGGGACATCCTGGGCTGTGGGGAGGGCAGAGCCTGGGGGTGGCACTGGGAATTGTGGGCTGTTCCCTGTGGATTTGGGACATCCTGGTCCATGTGGGGAGGGCAGAGCCTGGGGTGTCACTGGGAATTGTGGGGGGTTTGGGACATCCTGGGCTGTGGGGAGGGCAGAGCCTGGGGGTGGCACTGGGAATTGTGGGCTGTTCCCTGTGGGTTTGGGACATCCTGGTCCATGTGAGGAGGGCAGAGCCTGGGGGTGGCACTGGGAATTGTGGGTGGATTTGGGACATCCTGGGCTGTGAGCAGGGCAGAGCCTGGGGGTGTCACTGGGAATTGTGGGCTGTTCCCTGTGGGTTTGGGACATCCTGGGCTGTGGGGAGGGCAGAGCCTGGGGGTGTCACTGGGATTCATGGGCTGTTCCCAGTGGGTTTGGGACATCCTGGTTTGTGAGCAGGGCAGAGCCTGGGGGTGTCACTGGGAATTGTGGGCTGTTCCCTGTGGGTTTGGGACATCCTGGTCCATGTGAGCAGGGCAGAGCCCGGGGATGGCGCTGGGATTCATGGGCTGTTCCCTGTGGGTTTGGGACATCCTGGTCCATGTGAGGAGGGCAGAACCTGGGGGTGTCACTGGGAATTGTGGGGGGTTTGGGACATCCTGGGCTGTGGGGAGGGCAGAGCCTGGGGGTGGCACTGGGAATTGTGGGCTGTTCCCAGTGAATTTGGGACATCCTGGTCCATGTGAGCAGGGCAGAGCCCGGGGATGGCGCTGGTGGGGTCTCCAGTAGCACTGGGAGCTCAGGGGACATCGAAGGGGCTGTGCAGGCCCCCCCCAGCAGGGCCAGGGCCTGGGGGGGGATCCTGCTGACCCCGGGCCCTCTCCTGCTCCCTGCAGAACGGGAATATCACGGAGTTGCTGCTGAAGGAGGGCTTTGCCCGCTGCGTGGATTGGTCCATCGCCGTCTACACCCGCGGCGCCGACAAACTGCGCGCGGCCGAGAGGTGGGGAGGGGGTCCTGCTGATCCCTCTGCTCCCGCTGGTCCTCTTCTCCTGATGATCCCAGTGCTCCCAGCTGATCCCTCTGTTTCCTCTTCTCCTGATGATCCCAGTGCTCCCAGCTGATCCCGGCTGATCCCTCTGTTCCTCTTCTCCTGATGATCCCAGTGCTCCCAACTGATCCCGACTGATCCCTCTGTTTGCTCTTCTCCTGATGATCCCAGTGCTCCCAGCTGATCCCAGCTGATCCCTCTGTTCCTCTTCTCCTGATGATCCCAGTGCTCCCAGCTGATCCCAGCTGATCCCTCTGTTCCTCTTCTCCTGATGATCCCAGTGCTCCCAGCTGATCCCAGCTGATCCCAGCTGCATCCATGGGGTGCCCAGAGTGACTCCAGCCTCCCCAGCCCCATGTGGCTGATCTGGGGTGGGATGGATGGCATCTCCCTTCTGTCTCTCCCCGGGGCTTTGCTGGGAGTGCCACCCCGGCACGTCCGGGTGTCCCAGCCCCGGTGTCCCACTGTCCCCACCCCGCAGGTTTGCCAAGGAGCGCAAGCTGAGGATCTGGAGGGATTACGTGGCCCCCACGGCCAACCTGGATCAGAAGGACAAACAGTTCGTGGCCAAGGTGAGCAGGGCTGGGAGGGGGCATCTGGGGACCGGGGCACAGCACAGGGTGCCCAGCTCCCAGTCTGGCCTCTCCATGGGTTTGGACAAACCCCAGATGGATTTCCCTCAGCTGGATCCCAGCCATGCATCCAAGGGTGCTCTGGGATCTCCAGCAGGGCAGGAGTGGGAAGAGGTGCCAGGAGAAGAGAAGGAGCCCTGAGAGAGGGGCTTCAGTTTGTGGGCACGGACTGGGGGTGTCCTGGCACCTTGCTCAGGTCAGCCGGGGCCACAGGGATGGGCTCACATCTCAAGTGATTCCTGATCCTCCAGGGAATGGCTGCCCCATGGATCAATTCCTGATCCTGTCAGGGAATGGCTGCCCCATGGATCAATTCCTGATCCTGTCAGGGAATGGCTGCCCCATGGATCAATTCCCTGATCCATCCTGCCCAGGGAATGGCGCCCATGTCCTGATCCGTAGGGAAGGCTGCCCCATGGATCAATTCCTGATCCTTCAGGGAATGGCTGCCCCATGGATCAATTCCTGATCCTCCAGGGAATGGCTGCCCCATGGATCAATTCCTGATCCTGTCAGGGAATGGCTGCCCCATGGATCAATTCCTGATCCTCCCAGGGAATGGCTGCCCCATGGATCAATTCCTGATCCATCCCAGGGAATGGCTGCCCCATGGATCAATTCCTGATCCTGTCAGGGAATGGCTGCCCCATGGATCAATTCCTGATCCTCAGGGAATGGCTGCCCCATGGATCAATTCCTGATCCCCAGGAATGGCTGCCCCAATCAATTCGGATCGTCAGGATGGCTGCCCCATGGATCAATTCCTGATCCTCCCAGGGAATGGCTGCCCCATGGATCAATTCCGGATCCTGTCAGGGAATGGCTGCCCCATGGATCAATTCCTGATCCTGCCGGGGAATGGCTGCCCCATGGATCAATTCCTGATCCTCCTGGGGAATGGCTGCCCCATGGATCAATTCCTGATCCTCCTGGGGAATGGCTGCCCCATGGATCAATTCCGGATCCTGTCAGGGAATGGCTGCCCCATGGATCAATTCCTGATCCTCCCAGGGAATGGCTGCCCCATGGATCAATTCCTGATCCTCCAGCAGGGAATGGCTGCCCCATGGATCAATTCCTGATCCTGTCAGGGAATGGCTGCCCCATGGATCAATTCCTGATCCTGTCAGGGAATGGCTGCCCCATGGATCAATTCCTGATCCTGTCAGGGAATGGCTGCCCCGTGGATCAATTCCTGATCCTCCCAGGGAATGGCTGCCCTGGTATTGGTTCCCACTTCTCCCAAAGGTTGGAGATGCTGCTGAGCCCCTCTCCTGGTGTGTTCCCTGCCCGTGGCTGCCCGGGAGTCCCTGCAGATCCAAGGATGCAGCTGGTGCGGGAGGGAGGTGAAGCATTGGGAGCTGCGGGATCCGGGCAGGATCCGTGGGATCAGCCCCACTAGATGGAGCTGCCGCCTCGCCCAGGCAGCGTGCTGGAATTTCCCTGGGAATGGGCAGCAGCCACATTTCTTGGAAAGTCGGCCTGGTCCCTGCGCAGGGTTGGATTCCTCCAGCTGCTCCAGTCCTGCCGGGATTGGGATCGTGTCCGAGCAACCTGGCCTCACCTGAGTGCTCCTGGGGAAAAGCAGGAATGGGACCAAGCCTGGCAGCTCCTGGGGAAAAGCAGGAATGGGATCAAGCCTGGCAGCTCCTGGGGAAAAGCAGGAATGGGATCAAGCCTGGCAGCTCCTGGGGAAAAGCAGGAATGGGATCAAGCCTGGCAGCTCCTGGGGAAAAGCAGGAAAGGGATCAAGCCCTGGCAGCTCTTTGGAAAAGCAGGAATGGGATCAAGCCTTGGCAGACCCTGGGGGGATGCAGGATAGGATCAAGCCCTGGCAGCTCTTTGGAAAAGCAGGAATGGGATCAAGCCTTGGCAGCTCCTGGGGGTCTGCTGGGTGCTGGGGGTTGAACGGAGCAGAGATGGAAAAGCCGTAGAGCTGCCGGGACAGCCAGGAGCTCCTGTAGCTGCTCAGAACTGATCCCTGTGGTGCCACTGGCTCGTGTCCACTGGGATGAGGTTGGGAATGGCTCCTGTGCTTGCTCGGGTGGCTCAGATGTGGCTGGGACAGCAGCAGAGCTCCCTAAAACCTGCCCCAACCAGGGAGGGTTGGCTGGGCATTCCCTGTGGGAGCAGTGCAGGGACACCGAGCTCGGAGGGGCTCCGGGAGGCCGGAATGGAGAGCCCATCCCTCAGGATAAGGACGTGGCTGTCCCCTCCCCGTGGTGGTGACAAATGACACCCGGGCAGGTGTCCCGTGGGCACGGCAGGGCCGCGTGCCGGCGCTGGAACGCCGGGAAGCGCCGCTGGCAGCGGCTGCCACCGGAGCGGTGCCAGGAGCGGTGCCAGGAGCGGTGCCAGGAGCGGTGCCAGGGCCGTCAGTCACGCTCGGCTCAGCTGCTGGAGGGGGCGGCTGGATGCTCCCGACGCTTCCAAGATGCCGTGATTCTGTGGGATAGCAGCAGGCGGGGCTCCCCCCCCAGTCTCTGGAAAGGGCTGTCCGGGGTGGCTTTGGGATCAGCAGCATCTCCCCCCATCCCCAGGATTGCCCTGGGAATGGTGGGCACTGACCCCCGGTGCTGTGGAGCGGGATCCCCGAGGGTTGGGGGGCAGAGTTTGCAGGATCCCCCAATTCCCTGGCTCTGCGGGGTCCCTGGGAGCCCCCAAAGGCAGCAAACACCGTGTCCTGCTTTTCGGGGAGGAGACTGGAATTTCTCCGCCTGTTGGGTCGCTCCTGCTCTTCGCACGGGGCTCTGGAATTTGGCCTTTGGCAGCCGCAGCGCCCCCGCATTTCCGTGTCACTTTGGGGGCTTTTTTATTTTTTTTCCCCTTGCCCGGGATTGTAAGCGACAGGGACAATGAGGGCAGATGCCCGCACGGCTGCCGTGCCAGCGCGGGTCCCGCAGCTGGGCACGTGTCCGGCCGTACCGGGCCCGGCCGTGCCGGTGCCGGTGCCGGTGGCGGGGCCGGGCACGGAGCGGGCGGGCGGGGATGGCGCCGGAGCCGCCTCCGTGCTCGGCACAGCGGGGCTCGTTCGCAGCGGCAGAGCTGACGCAGGAGCTGCTGGAAGGGGCTGCGAGGGGAGGGGGAGGAGGAGGAGGAGGAGGAGGAGGAGGAGGATCCCAACCTGCCTTTGCACCGTTGATCAAGCGCGGCAAATCGGCTCCGGCTGATTTTGGCTGGGCTGGGCTGGGGGAGCAGGGGAGGCTTGGCCTCGGTTGTAGGTCTGGTGCTGGTGAGGGGCGAGGAGAAAGCAGAGGGATGGAAATGTCAAAGGGGCTGGAGGCTCTCTCCCGAAATCCCTACGTCAGCTCGGCTGGGAGCAGCGGGATTTGGGACACGCTGCGGAGCCGTGCCTGCGCTGGGCTGGGCTGGGCTGGGCTGGGCTGGGCTGGGCTGGGAGCCATCCTCTGCAGGGGGGGCTGCGGCAGCGCGGCCCCGCTCCGGCAGCACCGGCCCCGCGGGCGGGGGGCTCCGGCAGCCCCCGGGCCCTGTCCCGCCCCTGTCCCGCCCTGCCACGCTCCGGAGGATGGGCTGAGCCCGGCCCGGCTCCTTTGATCCTGGGTTTTTTAGTCCCTGTGCTGGGAGCTCTGGTCGTGGCCAAATCATCCCCGAGCTCGGTGGGAGCTGCTCCTGGGCTGAACCGAGTGCCAGACCCTGCCAAAACCCCTCTAAAGGACATTTTTGGCATGGAGGGGGACACTTGAGCCTCTCGTGGTGCTGGGCTCTGGCTCCCCAAGTGCCTCCGTCCTTGTTGGGGTGCAGAAGGTCACCCTCAGCCTTGGGGATGCTCTCTGTGCATCCCAAGAGTGGATGCTGTCCTGGGACTGGGATGCTGTCCTGGGAGCACAGCAGTCAGCAGCTTTGGGAGTGGGGACACGTCCCCATGGTCCCAGCATGGGGGTCCTTGTCAGCTCCCAGGGAAACCATCCCTAAAAGTGGAGACCCAGCACCCTGAGGTCACATCCCAGCACCCTGAGGTCCCTGGATCTCAGCTCTGTGGCTGCTCTGTGTCTGTCCCTGGCTGTTCCCCATGGATTGGGGTCAGCATTTGGAATCAGCTGTGCCTTTAGGGCACATCCAGGGTTTGTGGGGGTGGGGTTGTGCTGCCAGACCCTCGGGAACGGTGGAATTTCAAATTCTCAGAGGAAGAGCTGCTTCCCTCTCTGCTTCCTCTTCCTCAGGCTGGTCCAGACTCCGGGTCTGGGGCACCCAGACTGGGAGGTTTTGTGTCCTGAACTCATCCCAGTTCTCCCTCCCTGTGTGCCCCCAGTACTGGGGACAAGCAAAGCCCCGGGGGGAAAACTGGAGGCTTTGTTGGGCCCAGCTCTTGCAGTGAGGGAAAAAATCTTCCCTGATAAATCTGGGCAAGGGCAGGGCCGTGAGCTCCGTGCCCTGGAGCGCGGTGATGGGAAGGGGGGGACCGGGGTGGCCGGTGCCACAGGGACATTCCAGAGCCGCCCTCCCTGCTCCCAGCCCGGGGGACGTGGGAAGCAGCAGCCAGAGCGTGCTGGCTCTGCAAGAAACAGCTGCAGAGCTTTAAAAAAATAATCCTTCCAATCCCGTTATCAAAGGGCCTCTCGCAGGCAGGAGAAGCCACAATAAATATTGGATAAGGGAAGTGGCTGCAGTGGGCTGGGAACGTGGGGGGAGACAAAGCCCCGGCCCCGGGGCGGTGCTGAGTCGCCTGTTCTGTCACCGTGTCACCCCCTGTCACCCCCTGTGACTCTCCTGCCCTCCCTGTGGCTCCAGCAGGAGGGAACGGCTGCCCAGGGAGGGTGGGCACCTGGGCGTGCCCCTCGTGCCACCCTGCTCTGTCCTGCCTGGGACTGGCATCCCGTGGGAGCCCTGGCTCCAGGTGCCATGTCCCTTCCCTTGTCCTCCAGCATCCCGTATCCTACTGCATCCCATGTCCTGCAGGGGTCCTTTGTAACTGGGTCAGGGCCCTGCAGGGACCCTGGAGGTCCCTCGTGGCTCCTGCTGCCACCCGGCTCTGTCCTGCCTGGGAGACACAATGTCCCTGCTCCAGGTGCCGTGTCCTGCTGCGCCCTGTGTCCTACATCTGTGTCCTGCTGCATGTCCTGCTGCACCCCATCATCTGCTCCACCCGTATCCTGCTGCCTCCTGTATCCTACATCCACGTCCTGCTGCATCCCATGTCCTGCTGCATCCCATGTCCTGCTGCATCCCATGTCCTGCATCCTGTATTCTGATTTATCCTGTGTCCTGCTGCATCCCATGTCCTTCTGTGTCCCATGTCCTTCTGTGTCCCATGTCCTGCTGCATCCCATCATCTGCTCCACCCATATCCTGCTGCCTCCTGTATCCTACATCCACGTCCTGCTGCATCCCATGTCCTGCTGCATCCCATGTCCTGCTGCATCCCATGTCCTTCTGTGTCCCATGTCCTGCTGCATCCCATCATCTGCTCCACCCGTATCCTTCTGCCTCCTGTATCCTACATCCCATGTCGTGCTGCATCCCATGTCCTGCTGTGTCCCATGTCCTGCTGCATCCCGTGTCCTGCTGCATCCCGTGTCCTGCTGCGTCCCATGTCCTGCTGTGTCCCATGTCCTACATCCTGTATTCTGCTTCATCCTGGATCCTGCTGCATCCCATATCCTGCTGCATCCCATATCCTGCTGCATCCCATGTCCTGCTGCATCCTGTATCCTGCTTCATCCTGTGTCTTCCTACATCCATGTGCTGCTTCATCCCATGTCCTGCTGCATCCCATGTCCTACATCCCATATCCTGCTGCATCCTGTGTCCTGCTGCATCCATGTGCTGCTGCATCCCATGTCCTACATCCCGTGTCCTGCTGCATCCATGTGCTGCTGCCTCCCGTGTCCTGCACCCCCTGGCAGCCGGCTCACGCCGGTGCAGGGTCCCGTGAGTCGCTCCTGCCGAGGAGGGACGCCGGGGGCCGGAGGGCCCGGCCAGTCCCCGCTCCCGCCGCTCCCGCTCGGATCCGGGCCGCGCCTCCGGGAGCCGCGGGAGCGCCGGGAGCCGCTGGCCGGCTGCTGCCTCCTGCCAGGGAACAAATGAGATGTGACCGCGGCTCCCGCGGCTCCCGCGGCTCCCGGGGAAGCATGTGCTGGATGTGTAATGGAGCGCGGGATCTGCCCCCGGAGCTGACCCGCAGCGGCCCTGGCTGCAGCAGCTCCGCTTCGCATCCTGCTTTTCCCAAGTCTTGGGCGGCAGGAAGGAGAGAGGCCGCTCCCTCCTCGCCCCTGGATGCCCTGGAGCGTGAGATTGGATTACTCCACTTGGCAGGCACACGGCTTTGGGCTGCTCCTGCCGAGGAAGCATCCAGGAGCTGGGAGCTGGGAGAGGCCGGGACGTTCCCACGGGCTTCCGTGGTGTCTGCTCAGATCAGAATTCCTTAAATCCTGCTCTCCCTCTGGCCCAGCACGCTGGGAGGGGCGGGTGAGACTGCTGGGCAAAGAGGGCTGGAGTGGGCTCAGCTCCTGCCGGGGATGTGTGGGATTGGGATCCTGCTGGATAAGGAGCAGTGGGAGCCTTTTGGACTGGGGGCACTGGGCTGTGCTGGGAGCAGGCAGGGGAAGGTTCCTGTCCTGCCACTGGAGTATCCAGCAGCTCTACTCAGCTGGGCTGGAGAACTGGGAATGTTAAACCCACCCCTGTGTTCTGAGCCCACTGGGATCCTCCTGCCCCTCTGCCTGGAGCCAGGCTGGGAATGCTGGGAGTGTCCAGCCTGGAGAAGGAAATTCTTCAGGGAGAGCTCAGAGCCCCTGTCAGGGCCTGAAGGGGCTCCAGGAGAGCTGCAGAGGGACTGGGGACAAGGCCTGCAGGGACAGCACCCAGGGAATGGCTCCCACTGCCAGAGGGCAGGCATGGATGGGATCTGGGCAATGAGGAATTCCTGCCTGGGCTGGAATTGCCAGAGCAGCTGGGGCTGCCCCTGCATCCCTGGAGTGTCCAAGGCCAGGCTGGACACTGGGGCTGGAGCAGGCTGGGACAGTGGGAGGTGTCCCTGCCATGGCAGGGGTGGCACTGGAGGGGCTCTGACGTCCCTTCCCACCAAACCATTCCAGGATTCCATGACTTTATGATCCTGATTAGTTTGCTCCCACCATGGGCTGTCCTTGCTCTCTCCTCCCCGAGCATCATCCCTTGTCCAGTGTCCAGCTGCTGCTCCTGCCCCTCTGGAATTGCCTCTGGAATGAAACCCATGGGGCTGAGCCCTGGCACAGGACACAGATGGCAGTGGCCTGGTGTGCCACGTGTCACCATGCCAGGAGCCACACTCCCCTGCTGACAGCCCGGATGGGGCTGGGGCTGCTCACTCTGCTGGGGGTGGCAGTCAGGGTGGCAGAGCCGGTGTCAGGGTGGCACCTGGCCCTTGGTGTGCCCAGCTGGCCGCTGTCCCCACGCTCAGCTCTGTCTCTGTCCCCAGGTGATGCAGGTGCTCAACGCCGACGCCATCGTGGTGAAGCTCAACTCCGGGGACCACAAAACCATTCACCTGTCCAGCATCCGGCCACCGCGGCTCGAGGGGGACAGCGCCCAGGTGACACCGCGGGGACAGGGCCCAGGGAGGGGACAGCGCCTGGGGACACCGCGGGGACAGGGCCCAGGGAGGGGACAGCGCCTGGGGACACTGCGGGGACAGGGCCCAGGGAGGGGACAGCGCCTGGGGACACTGCAGGGACAGCGCCTGGGGACACTGTGGGGACAGGGCGGGGATGGGAGGAGGATGGGAAGGGGCCGGGCAGGGGACCAGGATCGGCTCTGTGTGGAGCCCCCTCCCGTGGGGCTCCTGCTCCCTTTGGGATGCCCATGCCCCCTTTCCCTTCCTGCGGGAGCCCATCCCATGGGATGCAGGAGGCCTGGGAATGGCTGGAGCGTGCACTGATGGTTGCAGGGAGACGGCTCCGTCCCTCTTCTCCTGCCTCAGTTTCCCCCGTGTTCCGTGGGTGCTCCTGGCCGGGGTTGTGGGATGATCCTTAGGGATATCTGTGCCTGTGGCCCCACGCCCTCATGTCCCCACCCGTGGGGCAGGCATGGCAGGCTGCACTGCTGCTCCTGAGTGGGTGAATCCTCGGTTTCCCTCCCCCTGGGCCGTGGGGCTGGCTGGGCTCTGGGGGCTCTCCCCTGCCCAGAGGAGCAGCTGCTGTGTCCTGGGCTCCGAGGGACGCCGGGGCCGGCTCGTGACCGGTGGCTCGGGATCGAGGGGTTCCTGGCGGGCTCTGGAACGTTGGGAAGGGCTGGAAGAGGCTGCATTGTTCCCGCACAGCTTGGTCCCTGCTCTCTGTGTTTGAGGCTCTCTCAGGCCGGCGCTGCTGGAGCCGGATCTGAGCGCGTGGCAGGGACAGGAAAGCGCCGGGATGAGCCGGGATTGGGCACAGGGAGAGCCCTTGGCCCCGCTCAGAGCACTGGTGCTGGGCTGGCAGGGACAGGAAAGCACCAGGATGAGCCGGGATTGGGCACAGGGAGAGCCCTTGGCCCCGCTCAGAGTGCCAGAGCTGGGCTGGCAGGGACAGGAAAGCGCCAGGATGAGCCGGGATTGGGCACAGGGAGTGCCCTTGGCCCTGCCCGGAGCTCCGGGGCTGTGCCAGGAGTGGGCATGAGGGGTCGGTCCCTGTGTCACACACGGAGTGTCCCTGGTTGTGCCCAGAGCTGTGCCAGGAGTGGGGGTCGGTCCCTGTGTCTCACAGGAAGGGTCTCTGGCTGTGCTCAGAGCTCAGAGCTGTGCCAGGAGTCAGGATGAGGGATCAGTCCCTGTGTCACAGAGTCTCCTTCACCCCTCACAGCTCCAGAGCTGTTGCAGGAGTTGGAATGAGGGATTGATTCCTGTGTCACACAGAGACTGCTTGACCCTGCTTGCAGCTTTGGAGCTGTTCCAGAAACTGGAATGCGGGATTGATCCCTCTTCACAGAGTCTCCATCCCACTCGGAGCTCTGGAGCTGCCCTGGGAGCCAGGATGTGGCTCTGATCCCTGTGTCCCTTTCTGGGACAGCGCTGTGGGTGCAGGAGCTGGGCACTCCTGGCTGTCTCTCGGTGGTGCCAGCCCCGCAGGGGCTCCTCAGGGCAGGGATTTATCCCCATGTTGCTGCTGTTCCCTCCATGCCCAATGTGCCCGGAGCTGTGGGATCACGGAGCTCCTGAGGCCCTCAGAGCGCCTGCCTTGTTCTGGCACGTCCCTCCCCCTCCTCCTCCTCCTCCAGCGCCTCTGGAGATGCCGGGAAGGCTCCTGGGAAGGTTCCTGGGAAGGTTCCTGGGAAGGTTCCTGCCCGTGCACATGAGGGGGGCCGAGCCAGGATTGCTCCAAACCCACCTTTTCCAGGCTGTTTTCCATCCTGGAGCACCACGGCCGTGCCAGCGGGTGACGGCTCCCGAGGTGACCCCGCGTTGCTGTGGGAACGGGAATTTGGAAATTCCTGCCTCCCCGCACGCCGCCTTGTTCTGGCCACACGGAATTATGGATACCTTCCCAGATCCCCTCTTCCCGCTGCTCCTCTGGCATGGGCTCGGCAGGGCCGGGAGCAGCGGGAGCAGCGGGATCCCCTCCGGAGCGGCCGCAGTCTCCAAGGAGACTGCAGGAAGGCAGGGAAAGGCAGCGGCCCTCCCGCCGCGCTGCCGGATGGATCCGCTGCAAATCCTCCGGGATCGGCCCCGGAACCGCGCGGTGCTCGCTCCTCCCGAATCCCGGGAGCTCCCGGGGGGCCCTGAGTCTGGGGTGTCCCAGGGTCACATCCCAGCACCCCAGGGTCACATCCCGGCACCCCAGAGTCACATCCCGGCACCCCAGGGTCACATCGGGTACCCCAGAGCCACATCCCGGCACCCCAGGTCACATCCCGGCACCCCAGGGTCACATCTGGGTACCCCAGAGCCACATCCCGGCACCCCAGGGTCACATCCCGGCACCCCAGAGTCACATCCCGGAACCCCAGGGTCACATCTGGGTACCCCAGTGTCACATCCTGGCACCCCAGAGCCACATCTGGGTACCCCAGAGTCACATCCTGGCACCCCAGGTCACATCCCGGCACCCCAGGGTCACATCCCGGTATCCCAGGGTCACATCCCGGCACCCCCGGTCACATCTGGGCACCCCAGGGTCACATCCCGGTTCCCCAGAGTCACATCTCAGCACCCCAAGGTCCCCGGATCTCAGCTCTGTGGCTGCTCTGTGTCTGTCCCTGGCTGTTCCCACAGACTGGGATCAGCATTTGGAATGAGCTCCACCTTTAGGGCACATCCAGGGTTTGTGGGTGCTGCCAGACCCCCGGGAAAGGTGGAATTTTCAGTCCTCAGAAGAAGAGCTGCTTCCTTCTGCCTCCTCTGCTTCCTCCTCCTCCTCCTCGGGCTGGCCCTGGCTCCAGTCTGTGTCAGCCCTGCCCCGGGCACCCAGACTGGGAGGTTTTGTGTCCTGTGCTGGTCCCAGTTCTGCCCCACCGGGGTCTCCCCGAGGTCCCCCTGGCCTGGGATGCTCCTGTTAAATCCAATTATTTCTCCCAGGGTTTCATCCTTCCGTAGCTCTGTCATGTTTCCGTCCCTGGTGCTGTCATTAATTACCTGGCAGTGCAATTAATGATGGCTTTGCTCCTCCCTTCCACACCAGCAGTTAAAATTGTGGGAAAAACATCCAAGAATTCAGCAAGGGACCAAACCCACCCTCGCTGGGACTCAGGTTTGGGACCCCCATCCCGGCTGCCATTCCAGAGGTGGATCTGGAGCTCAGGGAGTGTGGACACATTTGTTTATGGATCAAATATCAGCACGGACATCTCTGCGTGGGCACATCCGTGGAATGTGTCAGGATTTACAGAAAATCCACCGGAATGTTTATAACATCTGAGCATTTATTGAAAATGCACCAGTGGAGGGGGTCGGGCTGTGCTCCAGGGAACAGGGACAGGAGCAGAGGGAACGGCCTCAGGCTGGGCCAGGGGAGCTCAGGGTGGAATCAGCAGGAATTTCCTCTTGGAAAGGGGGGGTCAGGCCTTGGAAGGGGAAATTTGGAATCCCCATCCCTGGTGATGTCCAAGGAATTCCTGGATGTGGCACTCAGGGCTGGGGACAAGGTGAAGATTGGGCACAAATTGGACTCGGTGACCTGGAGGGCTTTCCCAGCCTCGGCAGTCCTGGGATCCATATAAATTCTAGGAACACGCGTACCTTTATTTAATATAAAATATAAAATGTATGTAATACAATTCAGGGCTGATTCCAGGCTCCCCTGGAAGGCTTTTCCCCCCAGTGCCCCTCTGAGGGCTCTTCCCAGCCTCTCCTCCCTGCCGGAGCAGGAGCGCCGGGATATGGCAGCTCCGTCGGGAATCCCATCCCGACCTGCCGAGCGCTAATTGCTGCTCCCACGGCTCCGGATGGAGGAGATGGGAAGTGACAGACGGAAAACGGAGTGTGATGGGATCCTGCAGCCTTTCATCTCCAGCCTTTCATCTCCCAGTGCTGGATGAATCCCGGGAGCAGCGGCCGGGAACGTCCCCAGCGCTCGGCTCTGTCCGGGAACGTCACGGAGCGGGATGGAGGTGGATCTCCTGCTGCTCCAGGTGCTGCACTGCCACCCTGGGGTGGGGGAACAGCTGGAAACTCACTGGGATAGCTGGAATCTCTCTCTGGGAAGACTGGAATGTCTCCCTGGGATGGTTGGAACCTCTCTCTGGTATGGCTGGAACCACTCTCTGGGATGGCTGGAACCTCTCTCTGGGATGGCTGGAATCTCCCTGGGAAGGCTGGAAGCTCTCTCTGGGATGGCTGGAAGCTCTCCCTGGGATGCAGCCCCCATCTGAACATGGCTGTGAACATGGGATGCTGCAGTCCCTGGGATGCTCCAGGTGCCTGTGGATGCAGGGAAGCTGTTCCTGAGGTTCACCCAGTGCTCAGCCCCAAACCTGTGGTGGGGTTTGGGATCCATGCATTTTGGGGATGGATCCTTCCTGTTCCCTGGAGCAGTTGGCTGGCCTTGGATCCATCCAGAGGCAGAGCTGAGCCGTGTCTGGCAGTTCCATGGGAAGGAAGAGCCAATTCCTGGGAAGAGCGAGGGGGGCTCAGACCTGCTGGATCCAGCTGTGGTGATTGTGCCTCAGAGCTTCCCTGGGTTTTGGTGCCACCACCATTCCCAGAGTTTGGGACATTTCCGTTCCCTTTTCCAATCACAGCTCGTTCCCTTGGACAGCCCCATTCCAGGCTCCGGCGGAATTTTCTGGATTGCGGCAGTTGCAGCACAAATCTGCTCCAATCCCCAATTTATCTAAATTGATCTCTTAATTGGGAATTCTCTGGAGGAGGGGGAGTCGAGCACATGGATCCTGATTCAAGGGGAGGAGCAGGGAACAGGCAGGCTGCTGGGGGTGGGCTGGGAGCGGGGAGGCTGGAGCAGGGACCTGGAGGCTGCCAGGGCTCCAGAGTTTGGGAGCTTTTGGGAGCCCTGGAAGTGGGATTGGGAGCAGAGATATCCCAGCTCCTTTCCCGGCTGCTCCAGGACTCCCTGGTCCCACCTGCACAGCCGAGATCAGGCTGGCACTGCAGGTGTGGGATTTCTCCAGGGATTGCTGGGATGGCCCTGGGACACTTCCAAACGTCTTTTCCAGGGATGCAAAGCTGAGGCTCTCTGGTTTTCCATGTTTCCCCTGGATGGCAGCTGGTTCCTGTCCCTCTGCCCCACACCAGTGCAGGGCAGGGGTCCTGGGCCCCTCTGGCTGGGATTTGGGATGGGGGATCCTGGTGCTGTGCCTGCTCTGGAGCAAGGGGAGCCTCCCAGAGCTGCCACTGCCCTGGCAGGGAAAAGCTGGCAGCACAGGAAAGCTGGAAATGGCTTCAGAAAGAGGGAGAACAGATGGATTTGGGATTGGATATTTTTTTCCCAGCTCTCAGAGGAGCTCCCTGCAGGTTCCTTGGCTTTCTGCTGTGATTCCAAAGGCAGGGAGCTGCTGGATCATCCAGGCCCTGCTCCCGTGGGACCCTCACAGCCAGGGATTGGCATCCCGGCTGGAATGTGGGACATTCCAGGGTGCTCCCAGGGTGGTGCCAGCTGGGATTCCCGTGGCTGTGTCCGGCTCTCTGGGCACTCTGTGTCCTGCAGATCCCAGGGGCTCCGGGGTTCCAGTTGCTCTCGGAGGTGCCAGGGTTTGACTCCTGGATTCAGGATTTTTGTGTGCTGGGAATGTTGTGGCTGCTCTGTGTCCCTCGTTCCCTTGGGAGGGGTGGTGGATGTGGCTGCTCATCCTGCCACATTCCAGCAGATTTCAGGGAGTGTTTTACCCACACTGATCAAAGCCCTCTGCTCCTTTCCCTGTGCCTCGCTGGTTCCTGGGATATTTCTGTGGGATTGGAAGAGCTCTGTACCAGCGACCTGCCTGGAGCTCTGCCAGCCCTGCCGGAGGCAGGAAGGGCAGGGAATGACCTTGGGGCCAAGGGCAGCCTGGCCCGGCCCCTGGAGCTCAGCTTTTGAGGCTGTTCCCGGTGGATTTATAACCCTGCGGGAGAACTGGGAAAGGAGCTGGGAAAGATCCCATCCCACCCATTTTTAGCAATCCCAGCTGCTCCATCCCTGGAAAAGAGCTGCTGCTCCCGGCTCTGAGCCACCCTGGTACCCATGGAGAGCCTGGGGCCCGGTCCCGCTCGGTGGGTGCCGCTCGACAGATGGTCTGCAGGTGTCCGCCGGGAGCTTTTCCAGGGAGCAGCCAGCTGGATTTTGGGAAGAGGGCGGCTGCACGGCTTGGCAGCGCCTTGCCGGGAGCTGGGAACGTTCCTGGGCCCTGCAGAGGCTGCGCTGGCACCCTCGGGAGCGCGGGCGATGCCACAGCCCTGCCAGGCGAGGGCTGGGAGGAGGGGCTGGCACAGGGAGCGATTTCCAGGCGGGAATGGCTGGGTGGGCTCTGCCAAACCCTCTGCAGGGATGGAGGCACCGGCACAAATCCCCGGGGCTGCCAGGCTGGGGCTGCCCCTGGATCCCTGGCAGTGCCCCAGGCCAGGCTGGACAGTGGGGCTGGAGCAGCCTGGGACAGTGGGAGGTGTCCCTGCCATGGCAGGGGTGGCACTGGATGGTCCCTAAGACCCCTTCCCACCCACAGCATTCCGTGATCCTTCTGGTAACGAGCCTGGAGGAACCGGGGATCCCCAGCTCGGCTGAGCCCCTGTGTCCCCGCCTTGTTGTCCTTGTCCCTGTGGGTGCCGTGAGGACAGTCCCGGGAGCCGTTCCGGGGATGAATCCTTGTCCCTGTGGGTGCCGTGAGGACAGTCCCGGGAGCCATTCCCGGGGATGAATCCTTGTCCCTGTGGGTGCCATGAGGACAGTGCCAGGAGCCATTCCCGGGGGATGAATCCTTGTCCCTGTGGGTGCCGTGAGGACAGTCCCGGGGATGAATCCTTGTCCCTGTGGGTGCCATGAGGACAGTCCCGGGAGCCGTTCCCAGGGATGAATCCTTGTCCCTGTGGATGCCATGAGGACAGTCCCGGGGATGAATCCTTGTTCCTGTGGATGCCATGAGGACAGTGCCGGGAGCCGTTCCTGGGGATGAATCCTTGTCCCTGTGGGTGCCGTGAGGACAGTCCCAGGAGCCGTTCCGGGGATGAATCCTTGTCCCTGTGGGTGCCGTGAGGACAGTCCCGGGAGCCGTTCCCGGGGATGAATCCTTGTCCCTGTGGGTGCCGTGAGGACAGTCCCGGGAGCCGTTCCCGGGGATGAATCCTTGTCCCTGTGGGTGCCGTGAGGACAGTCCCGGGGATGAATCCTTGTCCCTGTGGGTGCCGTGAGGACAGTCCCGGGAGCCGTTCCTGGGGATGAATCCTTGTCCCTGTGGGTGCCGTGAGGACAGTGCCGGGAGCCGTTCCCGGGGATGCGGGGTTGAATCCGGGGCCGCGGCCCCGCTGGGAATGCCGGGCGGGATGCGCGCGGAGCAGGTCGCGGCTGCGATTTGTGGCGCAGGGTTTGTACTACACAAATTGCTCCGCACTCAACGAGCATGAAAGATTAACGAGGAACAAAGCCATGAACTCATCCGGGCCCGCTCCCGCTAAATTACAGCTACAGGGATCATGGCAGCTCATCCGCGGGTTGTGTAACCGAACTGATTTGCCGGCGTGGCCGGTGCGGAGCCGCCGCGGCTCCGAGTGCTCCGCACGCGACTTTAATGGATTCTAAATATTGGCAGAGCCGAGGAGAGGAGGCGCGGGGGCACCGGAGTTCCCGGATCAATATTTAATGGGAGCTGCAGTCGCTTCCAGGGAGAAGACGAGTGCAGTCAGCATGTTCTGGGAACCTGGAATGTGCCCTCCGGGCAGCAAGTGCTGCGCCGGGAAAAATGATTCGCTTGCATCTGCGGCTGCCGAGCCTCCTGCCGCTCCCAAAGTCATTCCTGCCTGGAAAGGCAGCCCTTGGTGTTTAACCCGCGCCTCTGGATTGCGGCACGGCGGCTCCCGGCAGCGCTGGGTGTTAAATTCCGGCTGGGGGGGGTCCGGGGGAGGGCTCGGCTTTGCCTCGGAGCGATTTCCCTGCCGGGCCGCGAGCAAATGTCCAAAGGCGCGGAGCCGGCTCCCGGGGGAGCTGCCAGCGCCAGGTACAAGGCCTGCTCCGGGTTGGATTCATTTGCGAGCTGGCACAGTTGGGTTCCTGTATGGATTACAGCTGCTGGCATCCCAGGAAATTGCTCATGGCTCAGAGAGCAGCAGCTCGGCAGCGAAACGGGAGCAGACTCCAGCCCGGAGCGCTGGGGCTGCAGCAGGAGCCGGGCTGGTGCTGGAGCAGCCGGCCAGCCCCGCAGCCGGCCGGGGAGCTGGGCAGGAGCTCGCCAGCAATTACGGAGCAGCTTTGGCGGGAGGCAGCAGCTCCGGGAGGCCCCGGGGCCGCGCTGCTCCGAGCAGGCCCCGCTCAGCCCATCTGCTGCCGCCGAAACGCGGGTCTGCCGCGTGGCAGGAACAGTCCCCGGAGAGCGGGCTGCGCCGAGATCCTTCCCCAGCCGCTTCCCGCTAAGTGCTGCAATTCCTCTGTTGTAATTCCTGCCTGGTGTTGTGACACCGATGCTTGGAGGGAGATCCAGGCACCTGCCAGCTCGCATTCCCGGGGATGCTGCTCCAGAGGTTTGGTCCGTGCCCAGCCCTGGCTGTTTGTCGCTCGGCTGGATGAGCGTGAAAACGCTGCTGGGAGAGAGGAGCTTTGACCTTCTGAGCTCCTCGGGAGCTGCTGGAATTCCTCAGCACATGGAAAATTGCGCTGAGTTGGAGCAGCGCCTCGGTCCTGGCACAGAGCTGAGCTCTGCAATTAATGCTCCGGCCCTTGTGCCTCGGGAATCGATCCCTGATTTTCGCGTGGGATGAGCCTCTGCACTGGCTCCCTTCCCATCTCCCGGCTCCGGAGCCTCTGCTCCGGGTGGGAAGCAGGCACGGCTCCGGCATCGCCCCGGATCCTGCCCGGTCACCTGCGGGGGTGGCCGAGGGGACCCCGGGGACAGAGCTGGGCCACACGGTGCTGTCACCCAGCAGGGCGGGGAGGGGACAGGAGCAGCTCCATCCGCACGGGACAGGACGGGGAAGCTCCGGCCCCGAGGCCTGGCCCAGGCTCACATCCCACCCCCCCAATTCCCGGCTCGGGGTGCTCACAGGGGGTCCCAGCGGGGCCAGGGCTCCGTGTTTATCCCAGGGCACCCATCCCTCTGTGCTCAGGAGCGGGAGCTGGGAGCCTCCCCAGCGCTGGGGGGTTGGAGCCGTGGGAACAGTGGGAACACCGCCATTCCTGCACCTCTGCCGGCGCCGCTCCCAGAATTGGGAATCATGAATATTCCCCCTCCATTAGCACCGGCTGCATTCAGTGCCAGACATTTGGAGACGTGACGGATGGGATGGAGGGGGGGATGGATTGGGAACGTCCCTCCCTGCCACCTGCAGCCCCCCCAGCCCCTTCCCCCAGCTCGAGTTCCTGGACTCTGGTGGCAGCGACCATCCTTGGTGACACTGGCAGCACCTCAGAACCTCCCAAAATTCCCAGTGCAAGTAGCAAAGCTGTGAGGCCCTTGGAAAGGACTGTCCATGGAGGAGCTGCTCTGGATCTGCAGGGCTTGGTGGTGAGGAAGGGCTGGGCCCCTGCTGGCACAGGGGTGGCACGGACTGGCACAGCCTCAGTGTCACCATGGGTGTGCTGGTCCTGGGCTGTGCCAGGGACTGGGGCTGGACTGTGGATCCTGTCTGTGCCATGGATAATGGATCCATCCTGCCTGTGCCAGGGATCCTGTCTGTGCCAGGGATAATGGATCCATCCTGCCTGTGCCAGGGATCCTTTCTGTGCCATGGATAATGGATCCATCCTGCCTGTGCCAGGGATCCTGCCTGTGCCATGGATAATGGATCCATCCTGCCTGTGCCAGGGATCCTGCCTGTGCCAGGGATCCTTTCTGTGCCATGGATAATGGATCCATCCTGCCTGTGCCGTGGCTGACAGATCCATCCTGCCTTTTCCCCAGACCCGCTGGCACAGTGCAGCCCCCTGGGGTTGGTGAGGGGGTCTCTGAGTGCCCTGTGAGCAGGGCAGGGGTGACAGTGACGGTGACAATGACACTGACGGTGACAGCTCGGGGTGTCCTCTGTCCCAGCCCCGCAGAGGGGAGGCAGCTCCATCCTTCAAAGCTCTTCCCTCGCTCCCGGCCCTGCTGTCCTACTTTTCTCCAGCTGCTTTTCCTCCTTCCCTCCGTCACGTGCGGGTGGGCTTGGAGCGCTCCGGTGCAGCTCCGGCTCCGAGCTGGGATCCGAGCTGGGATCCGAGCTGGGATCTGAGCTGGGATCTGAACTGGGATCTGAGCTGGGAACTGAGCTGGGATATGAGCTGGGATCTGAGCTGGGATCTGAGCTGGGATCTGAGCTGGGATCTGAGCTGGGATCTGAGCTGGGATCTGAGCTGGGATCTGAGCTGGGATCCGAGCTGGGATCTGAGCTGGGATCTGAGCTGGGATCCGAGCTGGGATCCGAGCTGGGATCTGGGCTGGGATCTGAGCTGGGATCCGAGCTGGGATCTGAGCTGGGATCCGAGCTGAGATCCGAGCTGGGATCTGAGCTGGGATCTGAGCTGGGATATGAGCTGGGATCTGAGCTGGGATCCGAGCTGAGATCCGAGCTGGGATCTGAGCTGGGATCCGAGCTGGGATCCGAGCTGGGATCTGAGCTGGGACCTGAGCTGGGATCTGATCTGGGACCTGAGCTGGGACCTGAGCTGGGATCTGATCTGGGATCTGAGCTGGGATCTGAGCTGGGATCTGAGCTGGGATCTGAGCTGGGATCTGAGCTGGGATCCGAGCTGGGATCTGAGCGGGGAACTGAGCTGGGACCTGAGCTGGGCTCTGAGCTGGGATCTGAGCTGGGATCTGAGCTGGGCTCTGAGCTGGGATCTGATCTGGGACCTGAGCTGGGATCTGATCTGGGACCTGAGCTGGGATCTGAGCTGGGCTCTGAGCTGGGATCTGATCTGGGACCTGAGCTGGGATCTGATCTGGGACCTGAGCTGGGATCCGAGCTGGGATCTGAGCTGGGATCTGAACTGGGATGCGAGCTGGGATCCGAGCTGGGATCTGAGCTGGGATCTGAGCTGGGCTCTGGGCTGGGATCTGAGCTGGGATCTGAACTGGGATCTGAGCTGGGATCTGAGCTGGGATCTGATCTGGGACCTGAGCTGGGATCTGAGCTGGGATCTGAGCTGGGCTCTGAGCTGGGACCTGAGCTGGGATCTGAGCTGGGATCTGAGCTGGGATCCGAGCTGGGATCCAAGCTGGGATCTGAGCTGGGATCTGATCTGGGATCTGAGCTGGGCTCTGAGCTAGGCTCTGAGCTGGGATCTGAGCTGGGATCCGAGCTGCTCCCACATTCCCGCACTCCCAAGTCCTGCCCTGACCCCGCTCAGGGTCCCGGTGCCCCCGGGGCCGTGTGGGAGGATCCACAGCAATGAAATCCGCCGGGAGCAGGGACAGAAGGGGCCGGGAGTGAATCCCCTCCCACGCGACCCCAAATCCAGGGCAGGGAGGGCTCGGAGGGACGGCCCCGCTGTGCATCCCTCAGGATCTGCAGTTCTCCTCTGAAATCCGGGATAGCAACGGGGACAGTGTGGAGGCTCCTCCCGGAGCCCTGAAATGGCCGTGCCTGGCAGCAGCTGCTGCCTCTGTCCTCAGCCCTGTCCCCATTCCCGTCCCCTCGGTGACGGTTTTAGGAAGCAGAGGCATCCCCCGGTGTCACAGTGTCCCTCAGCCAGGCCCTGGGTCGGGATCATCCCTGTTCCGGGAACGCTGACCCCGTTTTCCCTCTCTGTGGGAGCGGAGCAGCCAAAGCGCTGCTGGATTCCCAAATCCACGTGGCCCTCAGAGCCACATCCTGAGGCTGCTCCCGCCGGATTCTGGGCGAGGGTAGCCTGGAACCAGCATCTCCCACCGTGGCAGGGGTTGGGATGCGTCCCCCAATTCCAGGTACCTGGTTTGAGATGCTTGGAATGCAGCAGCCCAATTCCAGTGCCCAGGATGGGGTGTCTGGGATGCAGCCCCCCAATTCCTGGTACCCAGTTTGGGATGCATTGCCCCAGTTCCAGGGCGCAGTTTGGGATGCTTGGAATGCAGCAGCCCAATTCCAGTGCCCAGGATGGAGTGACTGGGATGCAGTGCTCTGTCCCAGGTGCCAGATTTGGGGTGTCCAGGATGCACCCCTCCATTCCAGGTGCCCAGTTTGGGGTGTCTGGGATGCATCCCCCAGTTCCAGGTAGCCGGTCTGGGATGCAGTGCCCTGTTCCAGGTGCCCACTTTGGGGTGTCCAGGATGCCTCCCCCAGTTCCAAGGGCCCAGTCTGGGATGCCTGGAATGCCGTGCCCCAGTTCCAGGTGCTGCTGCTGAGGATCTGCATTCCAGCAGCCAAAGGGTATTCAGCATAATTCCAGCTCCTGTGACTTCCACCTTTTTCTGGGCAGTTCCTTCCTGAGGGAGGCACAGCCTGAGGAGGGATGAATTCCAGTGGCTGGGACAAGACCCCTGTGGCAGCAGGGCCGTGTCTCCCGTTTATCCCGGAGATCCTGGATGCCTGGAGCAGGGGTGCTGCTGGCACAGCTCTGCCAGGGATCTCAGCCTCCCTGGGAGGGAGCAGCTCTTGCGGAGCTCCCGGGGCAGTCGGGCTCGTTGAAGGCCGAGTTCCAGCGCTGCGGTGGGGAAATGACGAAGGGAAAACCGCCAGTGATCTGTGGAAGGAGAGGATATTTTGGGATGTCTCAATTTCCTCATCAGCCCCGGAGAGGGGCACGGAGCCAAGCGCTGCTGGATGCTGAATCCCCCGTGCTCGGAGGCTGCCCCAGTAATTCCCTGCAAAGGGCCCTGCCCGCCCTGCTGCCCCACGGAGCTGCCAGCGGGGTTACAGCCCCTTGGGGAGCTCCTGTCGGCACCCCAGCCCAAATTAAGGGATTCTTCCCCAGTTCTTCCTCAGTCAGGAAGGTTGGAATCATAAAACCGTGGAATGGCCTGGGTGGGAAGGGACCCCAGAGCCCTCCAGTGCCACCCCTGCCATGGCAGGGACACCTCCCACTGTCCCAGGCTGCTCCAGCCCCAGTGTCCAGCCTGGCCTTGGGCACTGCCAGGGATGCAGGGGCAGCCCCAGCTGCTCTGGCAGTTCCAGCCCAGACAGGAATTCCTCATTGCCCAGATCCCATCCATGCCTGCCCTCTGGCAGTGGGAGCCATTCCCTGGGTGCTGTCCCTCCATCCCTTGTCCCCAGTCCCTCTGCAGCTCTCCTGGAGCCCCTCCAGGCCCTGCCAGGGGCTCTGAGCTCTCCCTGGATCCTTCTCCTCTCCAGGCTGGGACAGTGGGAGGTGTCCCTGCCACGTCAGGGGTGGCACTGAAGGGGCTGTGAGGTCCCTTCCCACCCAACTCAACCCCTGATTCCCAGATTCTATAATTTATAACTTTATTATTTATAGTTCTGCCTTGTGCTGAAGCAGCCCCGGTTGTTTCCGTGCCGTCGCTTCCATCGTTCCCCGCCGTTCCCATTTGTCCTGCAGCGTTCCTGCTCCAGCTCCCTGAGCCTTCATCCCTGCCCAGGATGATGAGGATGGTCATGCACAGCATGTCCTGGAGTGAGCAGGGAGCAGAGCCCGGCATGGGAGCAGCATTCCCACAGGAGCCGGGGCTGTCCTGCTCCGGGCTCTCGGGGTCGCTGTCCTGACCCCAACTTTGTCCTGGACGTGGGATCCTGTACCCCACTTTGGTGTCCTGTACCCCTCTTTGGGATCCTGTACCCCCCTTTGGGATCCTGTACCCCGCCTTGGGGTTTTGTACCCCTCTTTGGGGTCCTGTACCCCCTTTGGGTCCGTATCTCCCTTTGGGGTCCTGTACCCCCCTTTGGGATCCTGTACCCCACTTTGGTGTCCTGTACCCCCCCTTTGGGATCCTGTACCCCCCTTTGGGGTCCTGTACCCCTCTTTGGGATCCTGTACCCTCCTTTGGGGTCCTGTACCCCTCTTTGGGATCCTGTACCCCACTTTGGGGTCCTGTACCCCCCTTTGGGGTCCTGTACCCCCCTTTGGGATCCTGTACCCCACTTTGGGGTCCTGTATCTCCTCTTTGGGGTCCTGTACCCCCCTTTGGGGTCCTGTACCCCCGCTTTAGGGTCCTGTACCCCCACTTTGGGGTCCTGTACCCCCCTTTGGGGTCCTGTATCCCCCTTTGGGATCCTGTACCCCCTCTTTGGGGTCCTGTACCCCCCTTTGGGATCCTGTACCCCCCTTTGGGATCCTGTATCTCCCTTTGGGATCCTGTACCCTCCTTTGGGGTCCTGTATCCCCCTTTGGGATCCTGTACCCTCCTTTGGGGTCCTGTATCCCCCTTTGGGATCCTGTACCCCCCTTTGGGGTCCTGTATCTCCCTTTGGGATCCTGTACCCTCCTTTGGGGTCCTGTACCCCCCTTTGGGATCCTGTACCCCCCCTTTGGGGTCCTGTATCTCCCTTTGGGGTCCTGTACCCCCCTTTGGGGTCCTGTACCCTCCTTTGGGATCCTGTACCCCCTCTTTGGGGTCCTGTACCTCCCTTTGGGATCCTGTACCCCACTTTGGGGTCCTGTATCTCCCTTTGGGGTCCTGTACCCTCCTTTGGGATCCTGTACCCCCCTTTGGGGTCCTGTACCCCCCTTTGGGGTCTCCCAGCTGGAATGCTGATGCCCTGGAGTTGCTGGGGAGGACGTGGGGTGGCTCTGGTTGTCTTTGGGGTGGGGGTGGTCGGCACTGGAGTCACAGCCCCGGGACAGTCCCAGAGAGGGAACGGCCCCAGGCTGGGCCCGGGGAGCCTCAGGGTGGATATTGGGGAAATTCCTGCTGGAAATGTCTGTGCAGCCTGGCACAGGGGTGGGGTCCCCATCCCTGGAGGCACTGCAGAGCCGTGGGGATGTGACGTTTGGCAGTGCTGGGCATGGTCGGACTCGAGGGGCTCTGAGGCTTTTCCAGCCTCAGTTATCCCACGGCTCTCCAGCCCTGCTGCCCTCTCCCACCAGCCCCTGGCCGTGCCCTCTGTGCCCCAGTGCCCTCAGAGGCTCCAGCACTGCCCAGCTCCTGTCACTCGAGTGGCTCTCAGGGACTGCGGCACCGGCTGCAAGTGGGGACAAGGAGGGAGCGGGAGCAGTGGAGCAGGAGAGGCTGGAGAGGCTGGAGAGGCTGGAGAGGCAGGAGAGGCTGGAGAGGCTGGAGAGGCTGGAGAGGGAGGAGAGGGAGGAGAGGCTGGAGAGGCTGGAGAGGCTGGAGAGGCAGGAGAGGCTGGAGAGGGAGGAGAGGCTGGAGAGGGAGGAGAGGCTGGAGAGGCTGGAGAGGCAGGAGAGGCTGGAGAAGCAGGAGAGGCTGGAGAGGCTGGAGAGGCTGGAGAGGCTGGAGAGGCAGGAGAGGCTGGAGAGGCAGGAGAGGCTGGAGAGGGTGGAGAGGCTGGAGAGGGAGGAGAGGCTGGAGAGGGAGGAGAGGCTGGAGAGGCTGGAGAGGCTGGAGGGAGGGAGGAGAGGCTGGGAGGTCTGGAGAGGGCTGGAGAGGGAGGAGAGGCTGGAGAGGCTGGAGAGGGAGGAGAGGCTGGAGAGGCTGGAGAGGGGAGAGGCTGGAGAGGCTGGAGAGGGGAGGAGAGGCTGGAGACGGGAGGAGAGGCTGGAGAGGCTGGAGAGGGAGGAGAGGCTGGAGAGGGAGGAGAGGCAGGAGAAGCTGGAGAGGCTGGAGAGGCTGGAGAGGCTGGAGAGGGAGGAGAGGCTGGAGAGGCAGGAGAGGCAGGAGAGGCAGGAGAAGCCAAGTGCTCTCTTGAGGCGTCGCTCCTTGACCAAGCACCTGCCTGGGGCTGCCTGCGAGTGTCACCAGGATGTCACCGGGAGCCGCTCATCCCTGTCCCCGTGTGTGGCACATCCCCGCAGGCCTCAGGGCTGTCACTTGCAGCTCCCGGTGTCCCTGCCAGCCCTGCCAGGCTCCTGGGACACCAGGAGGGAGCTGCAGGAGTGGCACCAGGCCGGGGTGGAGTGGAGCTTTCCTGGGAGCCGCCTGTTCCCAGCGCTCCTGCTGTTGCTGTCACCTCCCTGCCAGCCCCGGGATGGATCTCGGGGATGGATTCCCCACCTGGCACATCCCAGGCGGGCTCAGCCGAGGGTGAAGCGTGGCGTGTCACCGCTGATGAGCCATCGCCCCTTCCCTGGGGCCTCTCCTGCTCCGGGTGGGATCGTTCCCCAGCCCAGGGCCCCACCCTGGGGACTCTGGGGGCTGCAGTGTCCCCGGGTCCCCCTCCCAGCACTGGCGTTTCCAGCTGGCAGCTCCCGCTCTCCTCCCGCTCATTCCGCCCTGGCGCTGGGAGTTGATTAGCTCTGCTAATTACTTTACAAATAATGAGCTTCCCTAATTGCGCTGGCAGGGACGGGGGGGGGCTCTCCCCACCTGCCATCCCACAGTGCCACCAGGCTCTGGGTCCCCTCGGCTCCACTGGGAACCCCCCCTTGGGTGTTGGCACCCGGAATTCTGGGAATAAAACCCCAAAATCTTGGCATGGGGAGCTGGGAGCTCTGGCTCATCCCGGGGGAATGGGCCATTCCCCCTGCCCTGAGCACCCCTGGGTCAGTGGGATGCGTGTTCCAGGCGCTGCCTGTTCCCTGTCACGGCCTCTGGGATGGATCTCCAGGATGGATTTCCCACCTGGCGCATCCCAGGCGGGTTCAGCCGAGGGTGAAGCGTGACACTGCAGATGAGCCATCGCCCCTTCCCTGCCTCGGCTTCCCGGGAGCAGGAGCCTGCAACTCCATGGATTCCCAGGAGCCTCTCTTGCTCCGGGTGGAATCCTTCTCCCTCGAGGGGAATGGAGCAGGCTCCCCCCACCCTGGGATCCCCCCGGGGCTGCAGAGTCCCTGGGGAGCCCTGGAATGTGGAGCTGGAGTTGCCCTCCCGGCTCTTGGAGCATTTCCTGCCGCTCCAGCTGTGCCTGCATCCATCATCACCCCCACCCTGTGCCCTCGGGAAGGGGCTGGGAGCGGGACCCTGGCAGCTGGGAATGGCAGCACTCCATGGTCAGTTCCCCCCTGGAATTCTGGCAGTGGATATGGGCTGCTGCTTCCCTGGAAGCAGACCTTAATTAGGCCCTGCCCGGTGTAATGCTGTTAATTGGAGAGGAGAGCCAGAATTCTGACCCCTGTCGGGTGCTCTGGCCGTGGGCGTTGTTTTGGGAGGAAGGAACTCAGGCGTCTCTCCTCCCCCTCTGGAGCTGCTCCATCCCTCACTGGAACCAAAAAGTCACTTTCTTGCCCGGCTTCCCTAGCCTGGGATAGACCAGAGCATTCCCATCAAATCTGGGATTGAAATGTCCGTGTTCCAGGAGGGAAGGGAGCGGGTGCATCCCATCAAATCTGGGATTGAAGTGTTTGTGTTCCAGGAGGGAAGGGAGCGGGTGCCCCCCTCCTGGCAGCTCCCTGAAGATGCGGCTCCGGCTCTGGCACTAATGGAGCGACGTCCTCGCTGCTCACCTTTAATTAAGTGAGCCTCAGATCCCTGGGCTTAATTAACTTCTCAGTGGCTGATGACTCTCTCCAGCAGCCGAGGAGAGGTGGGACTGGCATTTCATGGAATCATTGGATCCCAGAGTGGATTGGGATGAGCTGGGTTGGGTTGGAAGGGACCTCAGAGCCCGTCCAGTCCCACCACGGGCAGGGACACTTCCGCTATCCCAGGCTGTTCCAGGCCCTGTCCGGCCTGGATGTGAACATTCCAGGGATGGAGCAGCCACAGCTCGCGAGGGGATTCATTGTTGGGATCCAGCTCCTGCCTCGGAAACTGGGCTAGACCCAACAAAATCCTTCTCCGTGTCGGAAATTGCCGGAGTTTGCCGGCGGTGGAATTCCGTTAACTTCCCGCTGTTCCATTGATTTTTTTGTGTTTATTTGCAAAAGCTCCGCTGAGCGTCCGAGGTCTTGAACGGCTTCCCAGAGCCGTCAGCTGCCGCCTTCCCTGCGCCGGGAATGTCACTGCTGTGGGACAGCAGGGCCGCGTTTAATGGGGCTGGCAGGGCGGCGGCGGGGCCTGGGCTGGGCACCCAAACCTTCCCATTATCCTGCTCCTGGCACCGCCAGCCCCTGTGGGGAGCATTCCCAAAGGGAATTGGCGTTCTGCAGCAGCAGCAGGGTGGGAGGGCTCGGTCAGCGCCAGCACATCCGGGACTGGAATGGTGCAGCCGTGGGTCCAGCACAGCGCCGGGGGGCCTGCGCTGGGGATCCCCTTTTTGGGTGACCCCTTCTTGGAGTGGCTCCTTTTTTTGGGATGGTCCCTTTTTGGAGTGACACCTTCTTTTGGGATGGTCCCTTCTTGGAGTGACTCCTTCTTTTGGGATGGTCCCCTTTTGGATAACTTCTTCTTGGAGTGACTCCTTTTTGGGATGGTCCCTTTTTGGGGTCACCCCTTCTTGGAGTGACTCAGTTTTATGGAATGGTCCCCTTTTGGATGACCCCTTTTTGGGGTGACTCCTTTTTGGGATGGTCCCTTCTTGGGGTGGTCCCACATGGCTGCAGACCTGTCATCTGCTCTGAAGGAGCTCAGATCCCACCTCCATGGCAGATCCAGGACTGGCAGGATGGCACCATGGATCCCAGTGTGGCTTAGGAATGGCACTGGTGCTGGGGGGGGGTCTGTGCTGGTTGTCCCTTTTTGGAGTGGTCCCTTTTTTTGGGGTGGTCCCAGTGGCTGCAGACCCGAAGGAGCTTTGGGGAGGGCTCAGATCCTGCCCCCACGGCTCCCTCAGGAATTCCCTGCCGGCCCCTGAGCCCCCGGCACTGCCGGGAGGTGCCAGGGCCACCCAGGGCTTTGCTGTCCCGCTTCCTGCTCTCCGGCGGGATGGGATTAGGGATTTAACAGCCTGTGCCAGACAGACACTTAACTAAGCCATAAATTTGGAGTTCGTTAGTGAGGATTAATTAGTGTTTGCACAGGGCTTTGCCGCTCTTGGTGTCGGAGCTCCGCCGTGACCTTGGTGAGGGCTGGAGCCTCCCAGGGCCCGGATCCATTGGATCCCACAGATGGAAGGGTCCTGGTCACCCCGAGGATTTGGGGACTGGGAATGCTCCAGGAGCCCATGGCCAGGGGCTGGAAGTTTGGAAAGGGGGAGCTGTGCTCCCCTGGGAAGGGGCAGAGGGAGAGGCTGGTGGTGCCACGATAGCTCCTCTGTGCTTGTTCCGAGCTCCCGCAGCTCCAGGGGCAGGAGCAGCACTGGAATCTGCTTTGGGACCTGCTTTGGGACCTGCTGTGGGGGCAGGAGGTGCCACAGTTCCCAGGGATCCCCTCTCTGGATCCATCCCATTCCCATCACAGGCACTGGCTGTGGGTTCCCAGGGATCCCCTCTCTGGATCCATCCCATTCCCATCACAGGCACTGGCTGTGGGTTCCCAGGGATCCCCTCTCTGGATCCATCCCATTCCCATCCCCGGCCGAAGCAGGCAGAGGAGGGAATGTCTCCAAGGAGCAGCCTGGGAATGAGCGGAGTCAAGGACAATAAACCCTGCCAAAGCCTCGCTCCTTAGGGAGGAGCCGAGTGCCGCCGCCCGTGTCCGCCCGCTCCCTCTCCGTCTGACTCTGCTCCTCGCTGTCCGGCTGCTTTGGCCTGGTCTCCCTCTTTTCCAAGATTTTCTCCCCAGCTTGGGGAGGTGTGAGGGGGCCGTGCCCAGGGCACCGTGGCATGAGCAGAGCGACTGCCCAGGGCTGTCCTCCACCAGAGCTGGCTTGGCTTGGGCTGGGCCGGGTGGCTTTGGGTTGTGTTGTGTCATGCTGGGTCACTCTGGGTTGTGTTGGGTCACTTTGGGTCACTTTGGGTTGTGTTGGGTCACTTTGGGTCACAGTGGGTCACTTTGGGTCACTTGGGTTATGCTGTATTGTGTTGGGTCACTTTGGGTCGTGTTGGGTCACTTTGGGTCACAGTGGGTCACTTTGGGTCACTTTGGGTCGTGTTGGGTCACTTTAGGTCATAGTGGGTCACTTTGGGTCACAGTGGGTCACTTTGGGTCACTTTGGGTCGTGTTGGGTCACTTTGGGTCACTTTGGGTCGTGTTGGGTCACTTTGGGTCACAGTGGGTCACTGTTGGGTCACTTTGGGTCGTGTTGGGTCACGCTGAGTCACTTGAGGTCTCGTTGAGTTACACTGGGTCGTGTTGGATTGTGTTGGGTCGAATCCCCGTTTCCTTTGGGAATCTCCCCTTTTTGCTCAGCCTTTGCAGGGATTTGACTCCAGGAGATGCCCTGGTCACCCCCTGCCCAAATTCCATCATCCCACTCCCTCCTGGAGCTGTCACTCAGAGATGTCCGACCTGGCACCACCAGGCTGCCGGCACCTCCCGGGGGATGTCGGGATCATCCCGGGGTCCCCTCGGGATTCAGCAGAGCCTGAACTGGGACGTGGAACTGGGGGGCAATGGGGCAGATTTGGGAATCCCCTGACCTGAGTGCCCTCTCTCGGCAGGACAAGAACAGGAAGCTGAGGCCCCTCTACGACATTCCCTACATGTTCGAGGCCCGGGAATTCCTGCGCAAGAAGCTGATCGGGAAGAAGGTACGGAGGGAGGGGCGAGGGATGGGACAGTGAGGGTGAGGGAATGAAGGAGGGGATGAGTCTGATCCAGGTGCTGCTCTGTGGATCCTTGGGAAATTCCAGGATGCCCCCAAGGCTGGAGTGCCCCTCGACGTTGCACTCCCCATTTCCCAGGAATTCGGTCTCCCTTTGTTTCCCTGGCTGTTTTCCGAGGCTGGTTCAGGGCAATTCCGGGAATGAGGAATGTGTTAACCAGCGGAGCGAACGCTCCGGATGCAATTTTCCAATGCTCATAAAACAGTCAAATAAAATCAATTCCCTTCGTCGCTGCTCGTCGGGGCTGCTTCGGTGCCTAATTGGATCTTTCCAGCTCGGAGCCTGCCCGGCCAGTCCGAAAAAATAGGGAAAGGGGAAAAGAGCAGCTCGGGAGATTTTTTTAATGGGAAATCTGGTGCTTCCCAAAGTTGGAAAAGAATGTGGGAGTGCTGGTGGGATTTGTGATGGGAGCACCGGGTCTGGAATGGGATTCTGGCGCCTCAGGGTGGTCCCAGTTTGAGCCATTCCCGGGTTACTGGTGCCAGTTTTCTGCCATCCGCCGTTGCTGTGCCCTGTGTTGGGTCAGGGATTGGAATTGGCTCTGGCACTGGGTGCCTGTGGAGGGTGACCTTGGCATTCCAGGGTGTTCTGGGATTAAGGGAGCTCAGCCTGCCCTGGGTGCCTGGCTGTTTCAAGGAGCTGTGGGATTCCAAGGAGTTCTGGAATTTGGGGAGCCCAGCCTGCCCTGGTTCCTGGCCTGCCTTGGGAGCTCTGTCCATCCCCATCACTCCAGGGCCCATCCTTATGGATTGTGTCCCTTAGGAGGCTCCTTGTGGACACATCCCAGCCCAATGGACCCAGCACCCATCCCATCCCATTATCCCATCCCATCCCGCTGGAGCACTGGCTCAGCCCTGACATTGCTTTCCAAAATAATTCCCTCTGGAGAAAGCACCGAGGGGGGATGAGGAAGGATCCATCCCTGCCACGCTCCATCTCCTCCAGCTCCAGCTGGGAGAGGAGCTGGGATGTGGGAATCCACCTCTGAATTCCCTGCTCCCTGGGAAGGGATGGAAGGCAGTGTATTTTCCCTCTTGCCCTCTCGTTCCTGAGCAGCAGTGGGAGTTTTCCAGGCTGGGATTTCCATGGCACGTAAGGGCTGGGTTTGGGGGTTTTGGCCCTTGTGCCGCAGCCTCTCCCAGCTCCGCTGTGTCCTTCCCAGCCGCTGGAATTTGCCCGGCGGCGCGGGGTGAGCCGGAGCCGGCGCCCGGCTGCCCAGGCCACTATGGATTTGTGGAATAAATCCGTGGAGCGTGTCGGGAAGGGCCGGCTCCTCCGCCCATCGATCGCGCTGCGCCGCGGAGCGGCTCCGGATAATTGCGCCGGGCGCGGGAGATGGATCGTGGCTCTTCCCTAATTAACTCTGGGATTAATCGCTCGCATGGAGGGAGCCGGCAAGGGAGAGCTCCGGGAGGAAAATTCCCTGGGCATGGAAGTGGTGCCGCCCTGTCCTTGCCAGCTGCTCCGGGGGGGAGAAAGGAGGGGCTCCCTGGGGTGTCCCAGGACCCCATCCCTGGATCCCATCCCTGTGTGCACTCCCTGTGTCCCATCCTGTCCCATTCCTGTGTCCAATCCTGTCCCATCCCTGTGTCCCATCCCTGTGTCCCATCCCTGTGTCCCATCCCTGTGTCCAATCCCTGTGTCCCATCCCTGTGTCCCATCCTGTCCCATCCCTGTGTCCCATCCCTGTGTCCCATCCTGTCCCATCCCTGTGCCCCATCCCTGTGTCCCATCATTCTCACCCCATCCCTCTCAGGAAGGCTGATTCCAGCTGGGAATGCTGCCCATTTCCAGAGCCCTGAGTGTTTTCCCGATGGTTTTCCAGGGCATTCACCTGTCTGGTCCCCTCAGGTGCTTCCAGGGATTCTCCTTTTGGGGTTTGGACAGCAGCAATCCCAGTGCCAGCGCTGCTGGGGACCAGAGCTGGGATAAAACAGGGCTGGGTTTGACCAGGGAAAACCTTCCCCCTGGGAACACCATCCCAGTCCCGGGGAGAGGCAGACTGGAGGATTTTTGGAATGTCGGGCAATTTTTCCTGCGTCTCAGGGGAGCTTGGGAGCTCTGGGAGAGCTCGGCACAGCAGCGATGCCCGGCGGGGATTTTGGGAAGATCGCAGTTCTTGGTGCAGCCGGGGCCGGGGGCAGCGGGGACCCATCCCGGGGGGAGCTGCGCCGTGCCTGAGCCGGGATCCGAGATGCTGCTCCCGGGAATGCGCCGGAGCCCGGGAATGTGCGGGAGCCGGGGCGGCTTTGCCAGCTCTGGAGCGTCACGGGGACGGCTGCGTCACCCGCCGCTTCCACGTGTGGAATTGGGCAGGATTTGGCTGCCGGGGAGGATTTGGCTGCTGGGAGCCGAACCGGGAGAGCTGTCGGGGAGCGCAGTTTTCCCGCCCGGATTGCGCTTGGAATCCGCGGCTGCTGCAGTGGGCTGGGCTGGCCCCGGCACGGGCGGGGGCAGGGGCGAGCGGGATTACTGCCGCTGTCACCATCCCAAATCCAGGCGCCTCTCCTGTCCCTGCGCCCATCGCCCTCCCCGCGACGCCTCCCAGCCCCGCACTTCCATGGTTATCCCGCTCCAAGGTCAATCCTGCCCCGGGGATCTCCGTGGCCCCTCCGGCAGCCGCTGGAGCGGGAGGGAGGAGGGAGCTGGATCCTGCTGGATCCGCTCCTGGCGCTGCCGGAGGCGCTGGAGGCTCCCGGGGGCTGCCGTGGAGCGTCCTTGTTCCACATCCCGGCCTTTTCCAGGAGGGATGATGGGAGGATGGAGAGGTGGAGGGGGTTAGGGAAGAGGAGCCGGCTCCTGCTCGCCATTCCCAGGAAATCCCGCTGCCCGCAGCAGGATGCGTGGAGGGGCTGGGATGAGCCGGCCCTCGGCAGGGAAATCGCTGATCCAAGGGGAAAACGCTTCCCTGGATCTGCCCCGCGGGGGTCCCCGCGGTGCCTCCTGCAGCCCCCATCCCGCCGGGATCATCCCGCACATTCCTGCTCCCATCCCCTGGCCCCCGCCCGGTCTCCGGGAACCTCCTCCGGCACGGGAGGGACACGGGGGGCACCCACCGCCCCGAGCCCCCCGCCAGCCCCTTCCCAGCCCCCCCGGCCCTTCCACCCGGCACGAGCTGCCAGGGAAGTAAAAATATTCCCGGGAGCGGGTGACGCCGCCGGGCCGGGAGATCCGCGGGCGGGCGGGGTATTTTTAGCCCGGCAGGTCTGGGCTGCCACCCACCCCCCATCTGTCCCCCCCCGGCCCCCCCCGTGTCCCCGCGGCCCCTCGGAGCCCCCCGTGGGATGAGGGAATAGCAGGGAATGGCACCGGCAGGGCCCCGAGCCCACCCCGCCCTCCCCATCCCAAAGGTGGGGCTGCTCCCGGCCCTTCCCGGCGGGATGAGCCCCCCTCCCCCCTCTTCAGGCAGCCCCCGGGAGGGTGTCCCTGCCCCCGCTGTCCCCTCTGGGATGGGGACATGTCCCCGCTGCCCAGGGTCCTGAGGCTGGAGCAGGGGATGTGCCTGGAATGTCCCATTGTGTCCCCCCAGCCCAGACTGGGGCTGGAACTGGGACAGAACCACGGGGGGTGGCTTCCCCACCTTGGGACCCCAGGAACCACACCCTGGGGACAAGGAGCTGGGGACAACCATGTTGGGACCCTGGTCCTGGGGACAGTGAGGCAGGAGCCCCATCCTGGGAACACCATGTGGGGAACGACCTCCCTGGGACCCTGGTGCTGGGGACAAGGCCAGGGGCTGCGTCTTGGGGACCCCCCTGTTCCTGCCATGTCCTGGCACCCCCAGCTCTGTGCTGGTGAGCCCAGGCACTGAGTGTGGGGTGCAGCGTCCCCATGGGTGCCAGGTCCCCGTGGGTGCAGGGTGCCCAGGGGTGCCAGGTCCCGTGGGTGCAGGGTGCCCAGGGGTGCCAGGTCCCCATGGGTGACATTGGCGGCGGTGGCCGCTCGCAGCCCGCGCGGTGCCGCCGTTCCGGGCTGGATGCGCTCCCGGGAGCGGAGCTGCCGGAGTGATTTAATCCACCCTGACTGCAGCTGACCTTGGAACGCCGCCCAGGCGCGGCTCCGGCTGCTCCGGGGGGAGCGGAGCCCAGCGGTGCCAGGGGGTCCCTGCACCCCCGACCCTTCCCGGCCCCTCCACGGGCACGTCGCCCTTGGATCCCGGGAATGCTCTGCCTGCTGTCCCCGGTGCCGGAGCTGGGGTGGGGGTGCCACGTCTGGTGTCACATGGACCCAGCCTGCCCTCAGATGATCCCGGGCGTTGTCCCTGCAGCTCCGTGTCCCTCCAGCTGAGCGCCACCCCCAGGGCCCTTCCCAGCTTTCCGTGTCTGGAGTGTTCCATGGGGCTGGTGTGATCCAAGGAGGGACATGGAACTTCATGGAATCATGGAATGGTTCCAGCCCTGCCATGGCAGGGACACCCTCCCCTATCCCGAGTGGCTCCAAGCCTCATCCAGCCTGGCCTTGAGTGCTTCCAGGGATCCAGGGGCAGCCACACCCTGTGCCGGGGCTCCACTTGGCCTTGTGGAACCTCATCCCATTGTCCTCGTCCCACGGATCCGACCTGTCCAGGTCCCTCTGTGGAGCCTTCCTGCCCTGGGCACATCCAATACAGTGGGATACACAACAGAGGGCTTTCTGTTGAGGGGTGACCCCACCCCATGGATCCCACCCCATCCTGTCCTGTCCCATACTGGCCCATCCCATCCCATCCCATGGATCCCATCCCATGGATCCCACCCCACCCCATCCCACTCCATTCCATCCCATCCTATCCCAACCCACCCCACGCCACTCCATCCCATCCTGTCCCATCCTACCCCATCCCATGGATCCCATTATCCCATTATCTCATTATCCCACCCCATCCCATGGATCTCATCCCATGGATCCCATTATCCCATTGTCTCATTATCCCACCCCATCCCATGGATCTCATCCCATGGATCCCATTATCCCATTGTCTCATTATCCCACCCCACCTCATCCCAGTGTCTCCTGACTCCTCCCCGAGCCCCGGGATCCCCCGTTCCCCCCGGCTGCTCCGCCGCCGCCTCTCCCCGTTCCCGGTGCCGCATCCCGAGCCAGGTGTTTCCCACGCCAGCCGCTCCTGAGCCAGACATCTCCAAAGCCCCGGAGCAGCTGAATTCCCAACCTGCCTCTCGCAGTAATCGGCGTCTCTTTTTCCCCTCCAGTGGTTCCGACGGGAGCTTTGCTGCGAGGAATCGCTGTAACCGCTCCCCTTAATTGGCTCTTTCCTGCCGGAGCCCCCTCTCCGCACGGAAAAGCCGCGGCTCCGGCGCCCTGCCAGACGCTCCGGCCCTTTTTGCATTTTGATGTTGGTTTAATGAGTGATTTTCGGGATGAGCCGAGGCTTTGGAGGGGCTCAGGGATGCTCCTGCCTCGCCTGTCTGGCTGCCTTTGGCTCAGCGCGGCTCCGGCCATGCGGAACGGGAACAGGAACGGGAGCGGGAACGGGCCTGGGAAAAGTCCAGAGGGGCCAAGTCCAGCAGCACTGGGATGTCCCCAGAGATCCCCTCATGGCCCCCCTGTCACCCCAGTGTCACCCCCTCTACCCCAAAGCGTTGAGGATGAAACTTCCGTGGGGAAGCAGAGGGGTGGGATTGGGTGGGATTGGGTGGGACTGGGTGGGATTTTCATGGAAATGGTGCCTGCAGGTGTGGGATGTGATGCTGGGAACTGCTGTGGGATGATGTCTGGAGAAGGGAAGGTTCTGGGGGGACCTTCCAGGGCCTGAAGGGGCTCCAGGAGAGCTGCAGAGGGACTGGGGACAAGGGATGGAGGGACAGCACCCAGGGAATGGCTCCCACTGCCAGAGGGCAGGCATGGATGGGATCTGGGCAATGAGGAATTCCTGCCTGGGCTGGAATTGCCAGAGCAGCTGGGGCTGCCCCTGGATCCCTGGCAGTGCCAAGCCAGGCTGGACACTGGGGCTGGAGCAGCCTGGGACAGTGGGAGGTGTCCCTGCCATGGCAGGGGTGGCACTGGAGGGGCTCTGGGGTCCCTTCCCACCCAGCCATTCCAGGATTCCCTGATCCCTGCATGTCCCAGCTCACCCCAAGCCCTGGTGCAGTGGGAGGTGGTGCAGGATCCAGCAGGATCTGCCCCCGAGGTGCTCCCAGTCCCTCTGTGGATCCCGGAGGGTGCCAGCAGTGTCCCAATCCCTCCCCACCGTGTTGGAGCCGTGGGGGCACCGTGGGATTCCAGGCTTGGGATGCTCCCTGCCCTGCCCCAGCCTTTCCCATCCCTCCTGGAGACCCTGATTCCAGGGCACAGCCCCGGCGGAGCGGGAAGTGCCGCTCCCATCCTCCTGTCCCAGCAGGAATGTCGTGTCCATAAACCGGGGCTGCTGCACCTCGGGATCCCCACGGAGCTCTGGGGACACCTGGCAGGGGTTGGATCCCAGCTGGGATCTTGTCCTGCCGGGAAACTCCTGGGCTAATGTGCCTGGGAGCTCTGGTGGTGCCGGAGCCGCTGGGAAACGGCTCCGTTCCCTGGCATGGAGGAGGAGAGGGGCTGGAGACTGGCAGTGGGAATGTGGGCATGGGGGGATGGGGATGGGGATGGGGGTGGGGATGGGGATGGGGATGAGGATGGGGATGGGGGTGAGGATGAGGGTGAGGATGAGGATGAGGGTGAGGGTGAGGGTGAGGATGAGGATGAGGATGAGGGATGAGGATGAGGATGAGGGATGAGGATGAAGGTGAAGATGAGGATGAAGGATGAGGATGAGGATGAAGATGAAGGTGAGGATGAGGATGAGGGATGAGGGTGAGGATGAGGATGAGGATAGAAGATGAGGATGGGGATGAAGATGAGGATGAGGATGAGGATGAGGATGAAGGATGAGGATGAGGATGAGGATGAGGATGAGGGATGAGGATGAGGATGAAGATGAGGATGAGGATGAAGGTGAGGATGATGAGGGTGAGGATGAGGATGAAGATGAGGATGAGGATGAGGATGAGGGTGAGGGTGAGGATGAGGATGAGGATGAGGATGAGGATGAGGATGAGGATGAGGATGAGGATGAGGATGAGGATGGGGGTGAGGATGAGGATGAGGATGAGGATGAGGGTGAGGGTGAGGATGGGGATGAGATGAGATGAGGATGAGGATGAGGGATGAAGATGAGGATGAGGATGAGGATGAGGGTGAGGATGAAGAGAGGTGAGGATGAGGATGAGGGTGAGGATGAGGATGAGGGGTGAAGGATGAGGATGAGGATGAGGATGAGGATGAGGATGAAGGTGAGGGATGAGGATGAGGATGAGGATGAGGATGAGGATGAGGATGAGGATGAGGATGAGGATGAGGATGAGGATGAGGATGAGGATGAGGGTGAGGGTGAGGATGAGGATGAGGATGAGGATGAGGATGAGGATGAGGATGAGGGTGAGGGTGAGGATGAGGGTGAGGGTGAGGATGAGGATGAGGGTGAGGGTGAGGATGGGGATGAGGATGAGGATGAGGATGAGGGTGAGGGTGCGGGTGAGGGTGAGGACGAGGCTCTGGCTGGCTGATCCCGGGCCCTGGCCAAGGGAGGCCCTGAGCTGTTCCCCGTTGCAGGTGAACGTTTCCGTGGATTACATCCGTCCTGCCAGCAGTGCCACCGACACGGTGCCAGCCTTCTCGGAGCGCACCTGTGCCACCGTCTCCATCGGCGGGATGTGAGTCACCCCTGCCACTGCCCTGCCCTGCCCACCCTGCCAGGGCTCGCTCCCACCTGGCCTGGCAGCAGCCCCCATTCCCGACATCCCAGTGCTGGGATCCCGTGGGATACATTGGGATGCTGCTGTCTGGACCCCCCACACCTGCCCCCGCACAGCTGCATCCGTTTTGGGGGATATTGGGATCAGGTTCCCCCCAATCCGGCTGCCTCGGGGGTGGCTTTGCAGGAGTAATCCCTGCTGTGTATCCTGGGGTGCCTGTCCTTCCCAAGGGACCCCTCCCTGATTTCCCTTCTCCATGAGAAGGTTCAGGAGCGGGGAGTGTTCCAGAGCAGCTTCCCCTCAGCCAGAATTTGTGACTTTCCCCCTCAGGGCACGGGGTGCCGGTGCCTCTGGCACATCCCTGTGGATAGGCCAAGCCTCCGGCACATCCCTGTGGATAGGCCAAGCCTCCAGCACATCCCTGTGGATAGGCCGAGCCTCCGGCTGGCAGCGGCTCCGGGAGCTGCGTAGGGAGGATTTGTCATAGGCCCTTGGTTGCTTTCCCAGTTTTTTTTCCCGGTAGCAGCTATTTTGGAAAGCACCCAAAGCGCTGCAGCGCTGCCTTTCCCTCCCTGATCCTGGGGCTGCGAGAGCTGCACTTCCCTTCCCTCCCTTCCCTGCAAATCCTGCTCCCTAATCCCAGGGCTGGGAGAGCTGCCCCTGCATTCCCGGGGTGTTCCACAGTGCCTGCGCCATTCCCGGGGTGTTCCGCATCCCGGGATGCCGGGGGTGGAACAGAGCAGGGTCTGTGTCCCGAGGCCCTTGCCAGGCTGGGATGGAGCAGGGAATAAAGCCTGGCTTGTCCTCCTGGAGTGTCCGCCCGGCATCTGGGCTGGGCTGAGCCTGCTTGGGATTCCGGGCACGGCGGCGCCGGGCGGGAGCCAGGGCAGGAGCTCCGGGCCCTGGGACTGGGGGGGCTGGAGCACAAACCCAGCTTCTCCTGCTGGATCCCTGCTGGATCCCTGCTCATCTCCCAGCCCCTATCCCTGCCCGCATCCTGCCCATTTCCCTGCCTGGATCTCTGCCTGGATCTCCTCTGGATCTCATCTGGATCCCTGCCTGCATCCCTGCCTGCATCCCTGTCTGTCCCTGCTTGTGTCACCCCCTGGATCCCAGGATCTTTCCGTTCCACTTCTCCCTTCCATCTCCTCCAAGTTTTGGGCCTGATCCCTGCCCTAGGAATGCTGGTGCATTCCAAAGCATCCCAGAGCATCCCATAGGATCCCAGAGCATCCCATAGGATCCCAGAGCATCCCACAGCTCTTCAGAGCATCCTGCACAATTCCATAGCATCCCACAGCATCCTGCATCATCCCCAGGAAAAGAAGCTCCTAGAAATCCCTAACCCCACATTTCAGGAGCACCCTGTGCTGTAATTCCAGGTGCAATTCCCGGCGGGAGTGGAGGATCCCTTCCCTGGGGGCACTGGATGCTGCAGTTTAGGATGATTTGGAGTTTGGGGGGTGGGATGGGTTTGGCAGCCCTGATCCCAATCCTGATCCATGCTGGGCTCCAGCTCCAGTGGGATGGAACCCCTCCAAAACTTCCTTTGGGAAAGGAAATGTGGGAGGAGCTTAAAAATGGACATTTTTGGCTAGAAGTTCCCAAATTGGCGTTTTCCAGCCTAAGGAGATTTTTCCCATCGTATTCCCAGTCTTCAATTTAGGATCTGGGATAAACTGGGGGATGCTCCTTCCCTGCAGGCCACAGCTCCAGCTCCATTCCAGAGCTTTGCTGGGAGGTGGGAATGGGGGGTTCCTCTGCTGCAGCTGGAATTCAGGGGCTGGAATTCCTTCTCTGAGCCGTTATCCCTGCCTCCCTCTCCCTCACCCTCCTTCCCTGGGTGCCAGGGTCAGTCCCCGTGGGAATTCTGAGCCTTAAAACCTCTGAACCCCGAAAGAATTTGGGCTTTTCCCGGGATTTTGATCCCAGTGAAATGTTCTGGCACCGGGAAGCAGCCAGATTCCATGGCTGGGAGTGCTGGGAATGCTCCAGAGCATCCAGGCTCTCCAGTGGCCCAGGGAGGGGACATTTTCCACACCCTTTTCCAGGGTGTCCCTGGGATGGGGGTGAGATGTGTTCAGGATTTGACTGTGAGGAGAGTGGGATGTCTGGGATGGGGAATGTCAGGGAGCGCCGGGAGCCGCCCTGGCCCTTCCCTGGCCTCCCCCAGCTCCTGCTCCTTCCCCAGCATTCCCAGCGTGCCCATTCCCGAGGTGCCCATTCCCAGCGTGCCCATTCCCAGCGTGCCCATTCCCGAGGTGCCCATTCCCAGCGTGCCCATTCCCAGCGTGCCCATTCCCGAGGTGCCCATTCCCGGGGTGCCCATTCCCAGCGTGCCCATTCCCAGCGTGCCCATTCCCGAGGTGCCCATTCCCAGCGTGCCCATTCCCGGGGTGCCCATTCCCAGTGTGCCCATTCCCGAGGTGCCCATTCCCAGTGTGCCCATTCCCGAGGTGCCCATTCCCAGGGTGCCCATTCCCAGAGTGCCCATCCACGAGGTGCCCATTCCCAGCGGTGGCCCATTCCCGAGGTGCCCATTCACCGGGGTGCCCATTCCCGGGTGCCCATTCCCAGCGTGCCCATTCCAGCATGCCCATGCCCGAGGTGCCCATCCAGCGGTGCCCATTCCCAGCGTGCCCATTCCCAGCGTGCCCATTCCCGAGGTGCCCATTCCCGAGGTGCCCATTCCCAGTGTGCCCATTCCGGGGGTGCCCATTCCCGGGGTGCCCATTCCCAGCATGCCCATTCCCAGCATGCCCATTCCCGGGGTGCCCATTCCCGGGGTGCCCATTCCCAGCGTGCCCATTCCCAGCATGCCCATTCCCGGGGTGCCCATTCCCGAGGTGCCCATTCCCAGCGTGCCCATTCCCGAGGTGCCCATTCCGAGTGCCCATTCCTGAGGTGCCCATTCCCGAGGTGCCCATTCCCAGCGTGCCCATTCCCGAGGTGCCCATTCCCAGCGTGCCCATTCCCGGGGTGCCCATTCCCAGCATGCCCATTCCCAGCATGCCCATTCCCGGGGTGCCCATTCCCGAGGTGCCCATTCCCAAGCTGTCTATTCCCGGTGCTCAGCATTCCCAGGCTGCCGCAGCTGCTCCGGCTGCAGCGATTCCCTCACTCGCCAATCCTGAATTTTTGATTCCTCCCCCTGCTCCGAGACCTCATTTCAGCTCCCAGTGCTGGATTTGCCCTTCCCCCACTCAGGAAGGGGCACACCCGGGATTCGGGAAGGGATCAGTCGCTCCATCCTCTGGACAGATCCTCTTTTTTGGGGATGCTGAGGGAATTAGTGGGGGGGGCAGTGACTGGAGGAGAATTAGGGAAGTGCTGGCGAAGGAGAATTCATGGATTTGCTTAAAGCAGTGGAATGTGATGGATTCATCCCTGCCTGGCACAGGCACCCCTCGCTGTTCCCAGAAATCCCAGTTCACTGGGAGAGGCTACTTCCAGCCCCTTCCCATGGATTTGGGGGGGGGGGGGGCATCTCCTTGTCCTGGCTCCCCCCAAACTGGTGCCCAACTTCTTTCCTGGGAAAAAAAAGTGGGATGGTGGAATCAAGGAGATTCCTGTGGGCTGGGGGCCGTCACCCCTTAGGTGTGGGGGGGAATCCGGGCGTGGTGCCCCCCTCCCAGACCAGTGCCCACGCCCCGCTTCTGGAAAAAAGTGATGGGAGATCCAGGAGGAGGATCCTGGATTCCCATGGGCTGGGAATGCTGAGCCTGCAGGAGGGGAGCTCTGGGGTGAGATTTTGGGGATGCTCCTGGGAGGCTTCTCCCCATGGCATGAGCCCAGCTGGGATGTGTCATTCCAAGGCCTTCCCTTGGGATGGGATGGGGTGGGGTGGGGTGGGGTGGGATGGGATGGGATGGGATGGGATGGGATGGGATGGGATGGGATGGGATGGGATGGGGTGGGATGGGGTGGGGTGGGATGGGATGGGATGGGACAGGACTGGGGTCTCCCTGCCCCATTCCCACGCCAATCCCATGCCATTTTCCCACAGCAACATCGCGGAGGCTCTGGTCAGCAAGGGCCTGGCCACGGTGCTGCGCTACCGGCAGGACGACGACCAGCGCTCGGCGCACTACGATGAGCTGCTGGCGGCCGAGGCCCGGTGAGCGCGGGGCTGGGGGCTCTGCGGGGTCCCTGTGCCCTCCCTGTCCCCTGTCACATCCTGTGTCCCCTGTCCTGGCTCGCCCTGCCCCGTCACTGTGGCTCGAGGCGATTCCCACACGGCCCTGCCCGTGTCCCAGGTACCCCAGACCCAGGTGTGCACAGCCCAGCTCCCCATGCGGAGGATCCCGTGGGGATCCCGTATCCCGGTGCCCCCCGTGTCCGCAGGGATCGCCGCTCCCAGCCCCGGGAGCCCCCCAGGTGTCCCCATGGTGTCCCCCTGTCCCTGTCCCTCATCCCACGCTCCCGCTGGCCCTGCCCCGGCCATGGACACCCTCCCCTGCCCGGCCCCGCTCCCTCCGGAGGCGGCTCCGTCGCGGCTGAGCCCGGCGGGAATGGTGGGATCTCAGCTCCTCCCTGGCAGCAGATCCCGGCACGATGCCGAGAGCCGGGAAGAGCAGCTTGGAGGGGGCTGCGGCGCCTTCCCGGGCAGGACTGGCTGCTGCGGGAAAAGGCGGATCGATCCGGAGAAAGCTGCTCCTGCTCCCACCCAGCCGTGCCCGGGCGGTGGGCGGCCGGCAGATTGCTCAGAGGCTCCTTCCCAGCGCCTGGAATGTGCCTTTTGGGAAGCCTGGCAGGAAGTCAGCAGCTCGGAGCTGCGGAGGGGGCACTGGGATGCTGGGATACAGGGCTGGGACCTGGCACCTGGAGCTGGATTTGGGGCTGGGACCTGGCACCTGGAGCCAGATGTGGGGCTGGGATGTGGCACCTGGAGCCAGATGTGGGGCTGGGATGTGGCACCTGGAGCCAGATGTGGGGCTGGGATGTGGCACCTGGAGCTGGATACGAGGCTGGGATGTGGCACCTGGAGCCAGAGCCACCCTCCAGGGTTGGGGTTCAGCCTGGATGTCCCCAGGTGGAGGTGCTGGGCGTTCCCACCTGATCCTGGAGCAGGGCCGGCAGTGGAGGTGGCTCATCCATGCCATTGGGAGCTTTGGCACATCCCAAATCCGGGATTGTGCTGGCACCAGGCAGAGGAGCTGGTAGCTCGGGGACAATGCCGGGAACAGCAGGAATGGGAGATTTGGGATGAGGTTGTGGTGCGGGACCTGGAGCAGTTAGAGGGATCCATTCAGCATTCCCAGCTCTTCAGAGAGCCTGGAATCACATCCCAGACCACTGGCAGAATCCTGGCACAGGATTCTTTCCAAGCCTCCAGGCCAGGCCCTGGAGCAGGAGGGGACACTCCAGGCTCCAGGTGGGGGCAGAGAGCTCGGTGGCCTCATCCCAAGGGAACATCCCAGGGGAACGGCCCAGCCCTGCATCCCTGTGCCAGGACAAGGATCCGGATGCAGGTCCAGCGCTGGGCTTGGCAGCAGCTCCAGCGCCCTGCTGGTTTTCCCTGCGTTCCGTGCCCTCCGTGTGTGGCTGGGACAGCAGGAGCTGATCCCGGCGCTCCCTCTCCTCTCCAGGGCCATCAAGAACGGGAAGGGGCTGCACAGCAAGAAGGAGGTGCCCATCCACCGGGTGGCCGACATCTCCGGAGTAAGGACCCATCCCCTGGGCACGCGGGATGGGCGGGAATTCCGCAGGGGATCGAGCGGGATGGAACCCACACCTGGAGCCGCTGGGGGTTTTTCCCTTTTTTCCCCTTTTTCCTTGGATAAATAAACAGGGAGTTGCCCCATAGCCTGGGAACCAGGAATGCTGGCAGGAATCCGGGACTGCCCGGCTCTGCTGAGGGAATTTAGGGATCCCCACACCTCCCAGCAGAGCTCATGAGGTTTTCCTCAATTAATTAAAATTTTTGAGGATTTCTATGGAGCCCTCCGATGCTGGGAGGGGGAGGGGCAGATCCTGGGAAAGGGGAGTGACGGGATGCTCCTTTAGGGATGGGGGAAATGGGGAATGGGGCCGGATCTGTCCTGCTGATCCAGGAGCTGCCCTGTGCGGGGGGACAGGATGGGCTTTGGGATGGATTGGGGGGCGCGTCTGGGGATGAATTTTGGCTGGATCGGGGATGTATTTGGGATGTGTTTGGGGATATATTTAGGATTTATTTTGGGATCTCTTTGGGATTTTTAGATGTATTTTGAGATGAGTTTTGAGATGTATTTGGGATGTGCTTTGGGATATTTTTGGGATTTTGGGATGGATTTGGGATTTCTGGATGTATTTTGAGATGAGTTTTGAGATGTATTTGGGATGTGTTTTGGAGTATTTTTGGGATTTTGGGATGGATTTGGGATTTCTGGATGTATTTTGAGATGAGTTTTGAGATGTATTTGGGATGTGTTTTGGAGTATTTTTGGGATGGATTTGGGATGCATTTTGGGATCTATTTGGGATGTGCTTTGGGATGTATTTGGGATTTCTTTTGAGACGTATTTGGGATGTATTTGGGATTTTGAGATGCATTTGGGATGCATTTTGGGATATATTTGGGATGTATTTGGGATTTGTTTTGGGATGTATTTGGGATTTTTGGATGTATTTTGAGATGTGTTTTGAGATGTATTTGGGACGTGTTTTGGAATATTTTGGGGATTTTAGGATGGATTTGGGATGCATTTTGGGATCTATTTGGGATGTATTTAGGATGTGTTTTGGGATGTGTTTGGGATTTGCTTTGGGACATATTTTGAGGTGTGTTTTGGGATGTATTTGGGATGTGGGCCCATCCCGAGTTCCCGCTCGGCTCCGTGCCCCAATGTCCCACCCAGGTGTCGCGGGGGACGCGCGGGCCGGGGCTCGGGGGTCCCTGAATTCCCGGTTTCCCGCAGGACACGCAGAAGGCGAAGCAGTTCCTGCCCTTCCTGCAGCGCGCCGGCCGCTCGGAGGCCGTGGTGGAGTACGTGTTCAGCGGCTCCCGCCTGAAGCTCTTCCTGCCCAAGGAAACGTGCCTGATCACCTTCCTGCTCGCAGGTGGGAGCCGGGAGCGCCGCCGCACCCGGGAACGGCTCCGCGCGGGTCTGGGATCGGCATGTGGGGGTCTGGGATCGGCATGTGGGGCTCTGGGATCGGCACTGTGGGATCCTGGGATCAGCACTGTGGGATCCTGGGATCGGCACTGTGGGGTTCTGGGATCGGCTCTGTGGGATCCTGGGATCGGCTCTGTGGGGTCCTGGGATCAGCACTGTGGGATCCTGGGATCGGCACTGTGGGATCCTGGGATCGGCACTGTGGGATCCTGGGATCGGCTCTGTGGGATCCCAGGATTGCTGCCACGGGATCCCGGGATTGCACTGTGGGGTTCCAGGATCAGTGCCATGGGATTCCTGGGATTGGCACCTTGGGATCCCAGGATCAGCCTCGGAACATCCCCTGGGCTGGCAGGGGAGCATTCCCTGGATTGGGGTGTCCTGGGATGAAGGGTTGCAATAACGCTGGAGCTGCCTCAGGCCAGGCTGGGAGGGTGGGAGAGCTGGGATTGGGATTGTGTTTCCCTACCTGATCCCACCCAAAAGACTTGGGAGCAGGTGGGGAGACAAACTGGGGAGAAGGGAGGGAACGCCGGGATGGGGCTATAGATGAGGATAGGATGGACTGGGAATGAGGAGCAGGAGAGGGGTGAGGATGGGAATGGGGATGGGAATGGTGGTAGGAGGAGGATGAGAATGAGAGTGGGGATGAAGATGGGAATGGGATGAAGATGGAATGAAGATGAGGAAGAATTCCATCAGCGTTTCAAGTATTCAATCCTAGGATCAAACACTGGGAAAGGTGGGAGTGTTTATCCTGGGGGGAGCAAGGATGCAGTCAGGGAGTCTTTGTCCATCCCTTTGTTCCCAGAGTTGGGAATGTGTCCTGTCTCTGTCCCCCGTGGACACCAGCACTGGGATGGGCCTTGGGGAAGTGAGGGCTCCATCCCTGCTCCCAGTGACGCTGGGATGTCTCCTGGTGCCGAGATCCCTGCTCCACAGGGGAGTCCCTGCTCCGTGGGCATCCCTGCTCATGGTTCTCCTCTTTGGAGATCTCTGCTCCACGGGAATTCCTGCTCCATTGGGAATCCTGCTCCACGGGAATTCCTGCTCCATTGGGATTCCTGCTTCACCCTGCTCTCTTCTAGAAGGGATGGATCCCCAAGACCATCCCATCCCATAGAATCCCATGATCCTGGCAGGACCTTCCGGCTTTTATTTTCCCTGTTTTTTGTTGGATTTCTCCCCGGTGCCATTCCCAACCCTCCTCTGCCAAGCCAGGAATAGGATAAATATCCGCCTTTTATCAACGCCTGCCTTTTTTATGGATATCAAATGCAAATGAGCACCAGAAAGAGATGCCAAGTCCCTTAAAATGTGACTCCAGGGATGCTCCCGAGGGAGCTCATCCCGGCTTTCCAGCTAAAATAGATCCGTCAGAGCACTATAAATATGTGCAAATACAGGCGCCGGTTTAATCCCGAATTCCTCTCCCAGCAAAACTCCGGAGCCTGACGCCTTCCCGGAGCGGGGGCTGCGAGCGGGAGGATTCCCGAGGGATGAGGGGGCACCTCTGGGGATGCTGGAGTGGCCAAGTGGCTCCAAGGGGTCCAAAATCTTCCCCAGGAGCTGTGGGATTGGGAGGCGGGGATGGGAATCTGGAGTTTTTCCATGTGAGCATTCCCAGCGTGGGGCTGTCCCAGTGCTGCTCCCGCCGGGATCCGGAGCGGATCCTCGGTGTTGCAGTCCCACTCCCGCAGTTCCCGGGTGTCCCCTCCCTCCAGCTCACCTCCCCTGCTCCCAAAATCCATAAATCCTGCAGGAGGTCGATCCCTGGCGCTCGGCCCCGGCACAGCCGATCCCGGCCCTGAGCCATCCCAGATCCCGGTGCCGGCGGCAGCTCTGGCACAGCGAGGGGGAAAACGCTCAAATCCCTGGAATCAAGGCTGGAAGGGTCCTTGCTCCAAGGGATTCTCCCTGAAAGATCTGTTCCGTCTGTTCCTGCTTAGGGTCGGGGAGGAATTCCTCCTGGAATTCCTGCTGCAGGATCCTGCAGGGATGCTCTGGGATTCTCTGGGATGCTGTGGAATGCCCCGGGATGCCTCGGGATGCTTCAGGGTATCCCAGGGCTGCTGTGGGGCACCAGGAATGCTCTGGAATGTCCATGGGATGCTGAGGGATACCTTGGGATGCTCAGGGCACTCTGGGATGCAGCGGAATTCTTGCCCCCATCCCTGCAGGGCTGATTCCGGGATGGAAGCAGCCCCACAGCCGCCCCCTCCATCCCGGCCCTGGCCCGGCCCTGGCTGGGCAGGACTGTGCTGGAATTCTCTGGGAAGCCCAGGGGAGCGCGGTGGCTGCAGCACTTCCAGCCGCATCCCTCATTAATCCGTCACGGCTTCCCGGGAAGCGCGGCACCGCCGCGGATTCGGGATTAGCTGCTATTTTTAAAGTGCTGGAGAACTTTTCCGGGTGCCAAGCGTCCCCTCCCCGCTCCTGCCAGCATTCCTGGGGGGATGAGCGCGCCCAGCCCAGCCGTGGGAGCTTTCCCTCTTCCAGAACCTTCCCTCAGGTGGGCTTGGGAAGCGTCAGAGGCCGGAGAGGATCCGGAGCGGGATGGCAGCCGGGAGCTGGCAGAGTTTAGGGATTCCAGTGCTTCCTCAGCTCTTCCCTGGTTACTTTGAAGGAAAGAATTCCATTGTGGCCCGTGAGACCCCCTGACCCCTTCCATGGAGGAGGAAGGGCAGCTCCAGCCCCTCATTCCCATTCCCAGTGCGGCACTGGGGGATGCTCCTTGCTGGAGAAATTTGGGATCAGTGCTGGGTCAGGATCAGAGCCAGGGTTGGGATCAGAGCCATGCCAGAGCCCACCCAGTGCTGGGGGGAGAATCCTGGGATGATCCCAGATTTTGGGGGTGCCTGATGGTTCCAAATCATGAACAAAGATCCCAGGATTTCCTACTCCCCATCCCACATTCTGCTGTGTTTCCCAGAATTCCCCTTTTCCAGGAATCCCCCATTTTTGGGGACAGGGGACATTGGTGTCATGAGGGGCAGGGACAGGGCTGGGAAGCTCCTGCTTGATTCCCTGGAAATGGCTTCCCTTGGAGGCAGCCAAGGAATGGGGACTGGGATGGGAATACAACAGGGCCGAGGGTGAGGATGAGGATGAGGATGAGGATGAAGATGAGGATGAGGATGGGGATGAGGATGGGGATGAGGATGAGGATGAGGATGAGGATGAAGAGGAGGATGAGGATGGGGATGAGGATGAGGATGAGGATGAAGATGAGGATGAGGATGGGGATGAGGATGGGGATGAGGATGAGGATGAGGATGGGGATGAGGGTGAGGATGGGGATGGGGATGAGGATGAGGATGAGGATGAGGATGAGGATGAGGATGAGGAAGGACCCAGGGGCACGGGGACATTGTGCCTCAGGATGGGCTCTGGGTGCTGTCAGCTGCTCCGGGCAGGATCTGTGTCCTTGTGTCCCTGGCTGTTGGTGACACTGACGTGGCCCTGGGGATGTGGCACCTCCTCACTCGTGGCTCCAGCTCGGAGCTGTATTCCCGGCACTTCATTCATTATGCAAATTATGTAAATGATCATTAATAATGCAGGACTTCCCTGTGCTCTGAGCCAGGGCAGGGGGATCCCAGGGGCAGGGGAGCAGCTGTGACAGAGAGCTCTGGGTGGGGGCTTGGATGTGTCCCCGTGTCCCCATCCCTGTTTGTCCCCGAGTCCCCATCCCTGTTTGTCCCCGTGTCCCCATACCTGCTTATCCCTGAGTCCCCATCCCTGTTTGTCCCTGTGTCCCCATCCCTGCAGACACATGTCCGTGTCCCTATCCCTGTTTGTCCCTGAGTCCCCATCTCTTTTTGTCCCGTGTCCCTATCCCTGTTTGTCCCCATGTCCCCATCCCTGTTTGTCCCTGAGTCCCCATCTCTTTTTGTCCCCGTGTCCCTATCCCTGTTTGTCCCTGTGTCCCCATCCCTGTTTGTCTCTGTGTCCCCATCCCTGTTTGTCCCAGCCTGTCCCACAGCCGTGCCAGCCCTGAACCCTCCCAGAGCTCCCCACATCTCCCTTTTGTCCAGTGTCCCCTTCCCTCCCAGCCCTTCCGGGGTGCCATTCCCAGGGTGCCATTCCCGGGGTGCCATTCCCAGGGTGCCCTTCCTGGGGTGCCATTCCCAGGGTGCCATTCCCAGGGTGCCCTTCCTGGGGTGCCATTCCCAGGTTGTCATTCCCAGGGTGCCATTCCCGGGGTGCCATTCCCAGGGTGCCCTTCCTGGGGTGCCATTCCCAGGTTGTCATTCCCAGGGTGCCCTTCCCGGGCTGCCCTTCCCGGGGTGCCCTTCCTGGGGTGCCATTCCCAGGGTGCCGTTCCCATGCCCTGACCCCGCCCGGTTTTCCCGCAGGGATCGAGTGCCCGCGGGGTGCCCGGAACGTGCCGGGGCTGGCGCAGGAGGGGGAGCCCTTCAGCGAGGAGGCCACGCTGTTCACCAAGGAGCTCGTGCTGCAGAGGGAGGTACGGCCCCGGGGCTCGGGGGGGCTGGGGGGTCCGGGGGGTCCGGGGGCGGCAGTGTCAGCGCCACCCGGAGATCCTGGGGATACCAGGAGGGTCCTGGGGGATATGGAGAGATCCCAGGTGGTTCTGAGAGACCCAGGGTGCCACCAGCAGATCCCAGGGGATCCCAGGGGATGCTGAGAGTGCCCTGGGCCGCTGCAGGATGGATGTGGGGTTGGATTCCGGATGGATCCCCCTGTTTGAAGCTGTTCCCATTAACGTCTCCGGATATTAAAATTCCCTGGAACTCCTGTGATTTCCCTGATTGCAGCTCCGGAGCTCAGGGCCCATTTTGGGTAATTTTTCTGTGATTCACAATTCCAAGGTGGATACCGGATCCCTCCCCCCCCCGTGACTGTCACGGTCCCGCTGAGCCAAAATTCAGGGACCGATGCTCCCATCCAGATGTTGGTACTGGTGCAGATGTGGGCATGGATAGAGATGGGATTTGTGAATCCAGACGGGATTTATGGATCCAGATGTGGCCATGGCTGCACACACGGTTGATGCAGATGTGGGCATGGATAGAGATGGGATTTATGGATCCAGATGGGATTTATGGATCCAGATGTGGCTGTGGCTGCAGACATGGTTGATGCAGATGTGGACACAGCTGCAGTTTTGGGCATGGATCCAGATGTGGGCAGGCATGCAGATGTTGACATGGATGCAGCTTTGGGCGGGGATACAGATGTGGTTTGTGGATGCAGATGTGGCTGCAGATCCAGGTGTGGGCACAGTGACAGCTGTGGCCCTGGATCCAGGTGTTGCCATGGGTGCAGATGTGGTGGACACAGCTGCAGCTGTGGCTGTGGACCCAGATGCAGCTGTGGGTCCAGATGTGGGTGTGGATCCAGATGTGGCAGCAGCTGCGGGCCAGTTGTGCCAGCTGTGGGGACATGGGGATGCAGGGACACAGAGACATGGGAACGTGGGAAAACGGTGGTGTGGGAATGCAGGGACACAGGGATGCAGGGACATGGGGATGCAGGGACCTGAGGATAGGGAAACGCAGGGACAGGAGGACACAGGGGTGCAGGGATACAGGAATGAGGAGAAACAGGGACACAGGAGGACAGGGACACGAGGACACGGGGACACGGGGGTGTAGGGATACAGGAACGTGGAGAAACAGGGACACGGGGACACAGGGATGCAGGGGTGCAGGGATACAGGAACACGGAGAAACAGGGACGCGGGAGGACAGGGACACGGGGACACTGCAGTCGTCCCCCTCCCTGCTCAGCATCTCGCGCTGCCGGGAATTGCTGACCCGCATCCCAAGGGCTTCGCTCGGCTGCCTCGGCACATTCCGGAGGCTCGGCGCTGCACCTGCCCAGGAATGCCGTGGCAGGGAGGCCAGATGGAGCCGGAGCTGCTTCCCAGGAATGCTGTGGCAGGGAGGACACGTGGAAGCCAGGACGCTTCCCGGGAATGTCGTGGGGAGGCCGTGGGAAGATGGGCTGCTGCCCAGGAAGGTGGCGGTGGTGGGGAGGCCACGTGGACCCGGGGATGCAGGGCAGGAACTCGGGATGCGGGGCAGGAATGCCGTGGCAGGGAGGCCGTGGGAAGCCGGGATGCCGCCCAGGCCCATTCCTGGCTCCGGCTGCGGGTCCCGGCGCGGCTCCCCGCGGTTCCCACGGTGGCCCGGCCGCGTTCCCGCCGGCAGCCGAGTCCCTGCCCACCCCCACAGCCGTGGGATATTTTTATCCGGCGGCTCCGGCTGCTGCTGACTCACGGGCCCGGAGCCGCCGCTGACGAACCGGCCCCGCAGCGCGGGGGGCAGGGGGTGCCGGGGTGCTCCGGCGGGATCGCGGCTCCCGGAGCGCCCGGGAGGGGCCCAGGGGACCCCGGGAGCCCCTCGGCTCCTCCGCGGCCCTGCTGATCCTGCAGGAGCTGCCGATCCTCCGGGAACGCCGGGAAACTGCCCCGGCCCCCCCCACGTGTTCCAGTGGCTTTTGTCCGCTGGAGCTGTGAATTCCCAGTGCGTCAGTCCTGCCCTGATCCCAGCACCAATCCCAGTCCCAATCCCAGCCTGATCCCAGCACCGATCCCAGCCCCAATCCCAGCCTGATCCCAGCACCGATCCCAGTCCCAATCCCAGCCTGATCCCAGCACCGATCCCAGCCCCAATCCCAGCACCGATCCCAGTCCCAATCCCAGCACCGATCCCAGCCTAGTCCCAGTCCCAATCCCAGCCCGATCCCAGTCCCAATCCCAGCCTGATCCCAGCACCGATCCGATCCCAGTCCCAATCCCAGCCTGATCCCAGCACTGAGCCCAATCCTAATCCCAGGTTTATCCCAGTATTGATCCCAACTCCAATCCCAGCACCAATGCCAATTGGTGCCAATGCCAATGCCAATTGACCGTGCCTGATCCCACGGTCAATCCCAACTCTGATCCCAATCCCAGCGCTGATCCCAGCACAATTCCCAATCGCAGGGCCAATCCCAGCCCTAGGCTTGGAGCATTCACAGTGTCCCATTGCATTGTCCCACGTCCCACCCCACTCCCTCCAGAGCCACCAATGCCGGGGGAGGCCCGAGCAGAACTCCAAATCCCGCAGCCACGGGGACTTCCCTGACATTCCCTAAAAATCCCTGGATTTAATTTGTCTGTATTTGCCTTTCCCCATATCCCAGATCCTGATTGCCACCCTGCTCCGAGAGAATCATCCCAGGGAAAGACCTGGGGGTACTCTGGGAGCTGGGGGTCCTGGGGGGATTGTCCTTAGCAAGATGGATAGGATGGAATTCCTGGAAGTGGGATCCAGAACCAGAGGGGTTTGGGGATGGGATGGGATGGCATGAGGTTGGGATGGGATGGGATGGGATGGGATGAGGTTGAGGATGAGGCTGAGGACGAGGATGGCATAATGGTGATGATGATGATGATGGTGATGATGGTGATGATGAAATCAGCTGCTCTAATTTTGGGCTAAAATCAGTGCTAATAAAATCCATAAATCCCCCCTGCAGCATTCCCAGGATTTTTGGGATCACTCCTGTCTGTCCCCAGCACAGGGAGGAGTGGGGGGGTTCATCCCCCAGGATGAACAGGAGGTGTTGGCATTCCCAGATTGGCCTGGGTGGGAAAATTCAGGAATTAAGGGAAAAGCAGGAATATGATTTTGGGAAAAACTGACCCGGATCCACCAAAAAGTAGCAAAAATCCTAAAAATCCCCCAAATCCCAACACTGAACCCTGACAGCTGCGTGGTGACTGGGGGAGGGGCTCAGCCCCCCAGAGGTGGTGGTGGCACTGGGGTGGAGGTGGCACCCTGGGGACACTGGTGCCATCCAAGGTCCCTGTGTCCCCACTGCCACAGGGACACTCTGTGTCCCTGTCCCTGTGTCCCTTGTCCCCACCAGCAGCGCCCAGCACTCCCCGTGTCCGACAGTGGCACCCGGGGTCCAGGCTGGGGTCCCGGTGTCCCCACGCAGCCGAGGCTCCTGGTGTCCCCTCAAAGTGTCCCCGTGTCCCCAGGAGGGGGGATCCCGCTGTCCCCCTGTCCCTCCTAGGCAGGGGAAGTGCCCGATTGATCCCTCCCTCCAATCACAATTCCAGCCGGGAACCCCCAGCCTGGGGGGTGACCCCCAACGCCCCCAGCCCCACAGCAGGGTCCTGCTGTCCCCCCCGCCAGTGCCCCCTGCTGCTGTCACCCCCCGATTCTCATCCCTTTTCCCCAAAGTCACCCTGTAACTGTCCCCCCATGTCACCCTCCATGTCCCCCCCAATTCTCATCACCCCAATGTCACCCCCTAATCTTTGCCCCCCCCGTTCTTTTATCACCCCGATGTCACCCCCCAGTTCTCGCTGTCACCCCCGTGTCACCCCCAGCTGTCCTCGCCCCCTCCCCTCCTCCATCCTCTCCCTCCATCTCCCTTTCCCGCTCTGCGATTTTTCCAAAGCTTTTCCTGCTGAGAGGACAAAAAACCCCTTTCAGGCTGGCGGGGAGGGGGGGCCCCCGCGGCCCCCCCGAGCGCCCCCGTTTAACCCCTCGGGCACTCGGCGTTACAAATTTGGAACAATATTTATTAAAATACAAAAATACACTTGTTTTTTTTTTTGTTGGATTCGCGGTACAGTCGGATCCTTCCGGCGTTTACAGCCCGAGAGGGAACTTCTGCATCTCCTTCCCGCCTTCCCCCCCCCGGACACCCCAAACCCTCCATTTTAGCTCGGCTTTGCCCCCCCACTCCAAGAACATTTTAAAGCTAAAACAAGAAATTAAAGTAATTCCAGTGCCCGAGCAACCGGGGGGCCCCCCCTCGCTGCTGCCCGATCCCCGCCCCCCCCGACCCCCTCATCCCCTCGGGACCCCCACGAGGCACTTGGGGTCCCCACCGGGACCCCCCCGGCGCCACCTCCGATGCTGGTGGCCCCCCCCCATTGTCACCTCCCCCCCCCCCGTCCCCGAGCCCTTAATTTCTCCCAGCCCCTCCCGTTCCATGAGCAGCCCTTGGGGGGGGTGTCCCCATTGTCACCCCCTCCCGGGGACGGGGGGGTGTTTCCCACACCTCCCCCCCATCAAATAAAAGGACTAAAAATGCCGTTTCTAGTGAAGGTGGTTACAATCATTGGTCAGGTCTCCCGTGGGGGCCCCCCCAGCCCCCCAGGAGCCGTAGCCCTGTGCCGGGGGGTCCGGGAGGCCCGGGGGGGTGACAAACACCGTGGGAAAGGGGGTGCAGAGCAAAGCGGGGGGGCACCCGCTCTCCCCCCCCCCCCCATATCCCCCCCAAACCACCCCCCAGGCGCTTGCGGGGTTTTCCCCCTTTCCCGTGGGTTTGTGAGGAATTTTTTGCTTGAATACATTGCAGACGTCCATCCCCAGCCCTCAGGCTGCGCCCCCCGCCCCCCCCCCGTGCCCCCCACCCCCCAAAATCCATTCCTTTATTGCATTGGGAAGGTCTTGGCGCGGGGCCGAGATCCCGCTCCGGTGACGCCGGAGCCGCCGGCGCGCGGCCAAGGGCAGCGCCGCGGGGTGGGGGGGGCCGACCTCACCCCCTCCCCCAAATAACCCCCGAAAACACCCCGAACCCCCCCAAAAACACCCCGACAGCTTCTGCCACCGCTCCGGCGTCCCCCGCGTCCCCCCGCGCCACGGCACCGCCGCTCGTCCCCGAGCTCGGGGATTTTTCCTCTTATTACCGATTGTTTTTTTCCTCCTCTGTTTCTCCTGGTTTGTTTCTTTTTTGTGTTTAAATAGAACCTGCGAGTTAGAAAATAGTGGTTTTTTGTAGGAGTTTTTGGGTGGGTTTCGTTAAATTTTAATAGAATCTGCTGCTCTTCTCGGCCCCGAGGTTGGCTATAGAAGCATGTACACGAAAAAGAGTCTCTCCCCCCCCTGTACAAAAGTTGTGTCTATTATTGAGGAATTCTCCTGGTTTTCCTTAGCACTGAGGAATTCTCCTGGGTTTCCTTCTTTTTGGAGTTCTGCTTTTGTGCATCTATTGCGTTTATAATAATTTGGGGCCGGGGTTGGAGTGGGGTGGGGGGGGAGGACGACCCAAAAAAAAGCAGGAAAAAGCCCCCAAAAAAGAGTCATATCTGGGTTTCCTGAACTTTCTCCTTGGGGTGGGTCTGGATTAAATAGGGGTCGGCCAGGGTGGTCCCGGGGGGGTGCAGGGAGTTGCCCAGCGCGTTCTCTGTCCAGTGGGCGCCGTGTCCGGCCTTGTAGGTGTTGTAGTTGAGGTGCTCGTGGATGTTGGGCAGCACCACGGCCCCCTCCCCAGCCCCGCCGGCCGGGGCGGCCGCGGGCGTGGCCGCGGTGGCCGGCGCGATGTCCTCGTCCACCTGGATGATCTCCACGGTGCGGGCGGCGGTGACGGTGCTGCGCTGCTGGTGGCGCTTGCGGAGCTTGTAGAAGACGATGAGCATGGCGGCGGCCAGCAGCGTCACGGCCACGAAGCAGCCGATGATGATCTTGGTGGTCTTCATCACCTCGTCCAGGCTGGTCTGCAGCTTGTCGCCGGCGTCGGCCGTGGGCACGGCCACCTGCTTGGGCGGGCGCGTGGTCTGCACCAGCACGGTGGTGGTGGTGGTGTAGGCCGGCTGGTAGCCCGTCGATGTGGTGGGCACGGGCTTGGTGAACTTGGGGGACACGTCCTCGGGGGAGATCTCGGTGGTCTCCACCGTGACGGTGGTGAAGAAGCTGTAGTTGGAGGTGTTGAGCTCGGCCGTGCTGACGTTGAGGAAGGCCGAGGCGTTGGAGTTGCCGGCCACGTTGGTCACCATGCAGGTGTAGAGGCCGGTGTCGGTCAGCAGCACGTGCGAGAAGTTGAGGGTGCCGTCGTTGAGCACGGAGAGGCGCGGGTGGCTCGAGGCGTGGCTCAGCACCGTCCCGTTGGGCAGCAGCCACCGCACCGAGGACATGGAGGGCGTCCGGCAGCGCAGCTCGGCCACGCGCCCCTCCGAGATGTTGAGGTCCGCGGGCGCGTCCATGATGAAGGGCGCCGAGCACTGGAAGGAGGTCTGGTCCACCTCCACCAGGAAGCGGCCCCGCATGTGCAGCGGGGCGTGGCAGCGGCCGCAGCAGGTGGAGTTGGTGGGGATGTACTCGCGCAGCCACCACGACAGCCAGAGGATGTCGCAGTCGCAGTCCCAGGGGTTGTGGTGCAGGTGCAGCTCCACCAGGTAGCGCAGCGGGGCGAACAGGTCGTGGGGCAGGGACGACAGGTTGTTGTGGGCCAGGTTGAGCTCCACCAGCGCCGTCAGGTCGTCGAAGGCGTTGCGCTCGATCAAGTTGATCTGCGAGTTCATAATCCAGAGCTTTTTGAGGGATTTGAGCCCGTGGAAGGAGCCCGGTTTGATCTCGGGGAAGTTGTTGCCCGACATCTCCAGCTCCTCCAGCCTCACCAGCGCCGTCAGGTTGGGGATCTCCTTGAGGTTGCACATGCCCAGGTTGAGGTAGCGCAGGTTGACCAAGCCCTCGAAGGCGCCCTCGGAGATGTACTCGAGGCGCTTGAGCTCGCCCAGGTCGAGGCGCATGAGGGAGGGCACGCGGTTGAAGGCGTAGCTGGGGATGCTCTCGATGGGGTTGTTGCGCAGCCACAGCTCCCGCAGCTTGGACAGGTACTCGAAGGCCTGCGTGGGCACCGTGGTCAGGCGGTTGTCGAAGAGCTCCAGCGTGTTGAGGTTGGGCAGCCCGTTGAAGGCGCCCACCTCGATCTGCCGGATGGCGTTCCTGCCCAGCTGCAGCACCTCCAGGTGGTGCAGGTGGCGGAACGTGTCCGCCTGGATCATCTGGATGTTGTTCTCCATGAGGTTGAGATAGCGGGTGTTGGAGGGGATGCCGGGGGGCACCTCGGCCAGGCCGCGGCGGGTGCACACCACCTTGCTGAACTGGTTACTGCAGGAGCACACGGAGGGGCAGCTCTGGGGGCCCGGCGAGGCGGCGGCCGTGGCCAGGAGCCACGCGTGCAGGGTCAGGGAGGCGGCCAGGAGCCCCGGCCAGGTGCGGTGGCGGCGGTGGCGGCGGAGGTGGTGCACAGTTACCTGCCACAAGAGCTTCATGGTGTGGCACGTTCATCATTCACCATCGTCTGGGGATGGCGGCGAGAACAGGAGAACGGGCTCGGGGCCCCCCCCTCTCCCGGCTCCCACGAGCTGGGGGGCCCGGCCGGCCGGAGGGGGGGGGGGGGGGGAGTCGATGTGCCGGGGTCGGGGGCCGGGGTGGCTCCGAGGGGAGCGGGGTTTGAGGAGGGAAAAATGAAAATTTAGGGGGGGAAAAAATCAGCGGTAGGTACTGGGGGGGGGGTGGGGTGGGGGGAGAGGAGGAGAAGGAGCCCCCCCCGCCCGGCCCCGCTCGCCAGTACCTACCTGGGGAAGGGGGATCGGGGGGTCCGGGGGGGCTCGAGGCGAGCGCGGGGGGCGCGGGACCGAGGAGGGGGGCGGGGGGGGGGGGTCGGCTCCCAAAAAAAAAAAGACAAAATGGCTCCTGGAGGCTGCGGTGCAGGATGGGGGGGGCCGGCCCGGCTAAGCGGGGGCTCGGCAGCCCCCGACCGCGGCCAACCCCGCGGCCTCGCACCTCCGCCCGTGGGGCCGGCCCGGGGGGCTCGGCGGGGCCGGCATGGCCGCCCCCCCCCCGGCCGCGGGGAAAGGGGGGGGGGGGGGAACGCGGGGAAAGTGGCGAAAAAGGAAATAATTAATAAAAAGAAGCCGGGAGAAAAGGAAGAATTGGGAAAAGGGGAGGGAGCGGAGGAGAGAAAAAGTGGAAAAAAAAAATGAAAAACGGGGAGGGAAATGGGAATGGGGAAAAAAAAAAAAAATTGGCCAGGAAAGGGAAATGGAAAAGGAGGTAAAAACGGAATAAAAATCTAAAATAAAATCAAATCGAGATAAGAACGGAAATGATGATAAAAGTTAAAATAAGGCTAAAATCAGATGAAAAACTAAAAATAAAAATTCAAAATATTAAAAAAAAAAAAAAAACCCAAACAACCCGGACGAAACCTAAAAATAAAACAGGAAAATAAAGATTAAAAATAGGCCGAAATAAATAAATAAATCGCGGGGAGCCCCCCCCGGGAGAGGGAAAAACGCGGTTCGGGGAGGGAGCGGGGGGGAGGAAAGGGCGTCGGCGTGGGGGGGGGGGAGATGCCGGCGGGGGCACCTCCCGGTAGCGGCGGCGGCTGCGCTGGTGGCGGGGCGGGGGGGTCCCGTCCCGTCCCCTCCCGCGTGTCGTTCCCGCGTCCCCGCGTGGGTGTCGCGTTCAGCGGCGGCGCGGGGCGATGGTGGCGGTGACAGCGGCGGTGACAGCGGTGGCGGTCGCGGTGCCGGCGGGCATCCTCCGGTGGCGGGGGCCGCGCGGGGCGGTGCGGGCGGTGCGGGCGGTGCGGTGCGGGGCGGTGCGGGCGGTGCGGGAAGCAGCCGCGCAGGCGGCTGGCTCATCCTTTTGTCCTTCAGTGCGAGCGCGGATGGATTGCTGCCGCCGCCGCTCCCGCTGCTCCTGCTGACGCATCCCGGCTCCGCACAGACCCCCCCGCGCCCCCCCGCACCCCCACCCACCCACCCACCCGCCGCTCTCCGGAGGGGCCCCCGCCGGCCCCGCTTCGGCCGGTGCGGCGGCCCCGGAGCGGTTTTGTGCGCGGGGAGGGGGATGCGGGATGCGCCGCTTCCTCCTCCTCTTCCTCCTCCCTCCCGCCGCCTCCTCCTCCTCCCCCTCCCCGCAAACCCCGCTCGGGGCTTGTGGAGGGGGGGGGGCCGCTCCCTGAGCGACCCCTCCCCGGGGCCGGGGGGACGGACGGACGGACGGACGGGCTGACGGACGGACGGAGGGACGGAGGGAGGGACGGAAGGGACGGGGGCAGCGCGGGGCTCGGCGGCCTCGAGGTGAGCAGGTCCGGGCGGACCCCGGCTCCATCCCCCCGGGTCCGACCGCCCCGCTGAGCGGGGACCCCCGAGACCCCCGGCCCTTGGGGCTGAGACCCGACACAAGCAGTGGCACTGTTGGGAGCCCCAGCCCTGCAGGTGTGGAGGGGGGACGCGGGGTGACCGCCAGGGGCTGGGGACAGGGACCACGAGACCTGGTGGCGCTGCTGCTCTTTGGGGCCCCGGCTCCGCGCCCCCAGCCGTGCCTTGTCCCCTCGCTCCCCCCGGGACTGGGGGGACACGACACCACCTGCGGCCCCTGTAAACACCCTGTGACCCCCCCCCCCCGGCTCTTGGCGGCACTGGTGGCACTCGGAGCTGTCACCTGAGTGCTGCCACTGGGTGGTGGGGACCTCTGTGGGGCTGGTGGCCCCTGTGGGACATCCTGTCTGGCAGTGCACCAGGGCGCCCCAGACCCTCCTGTCCTTCCGCACTGGGGTCACTGTCCCCATGATGGTGGCACGTCCCCAGGGGGCTGCAGCTGTTCCGGTGATGTCCCCCCCAGGAGCTGTAGGACCTGGTGGTCTCCTGTGCCCCAAGGGTGGCTCCCACATGTTCCCTGTCCACTGCAGTGGCTGCATCGTGTCCTGAGTCCATCAATGTCCCGCGAGTCCCCTGGCCAGTGACCCAGTGGTGACACAAGGGACAGGGACACTGTTGTCACCCAGAGTAGTGTCACCCTGCGGCACTGGGGAGGTGCCACAGGCGTGCACGGGGTGCTGACCCCAGGGACCGGCCTGGCACTGGCAGCCCTGGGGACACCGGGTGGCCTGGGGCCCTGTCCCGGCCACACACCGGCCTCGGCAGGTGCGGTGCCATGTCCAGTGCGGTGCCGTGTCCGGTGCAGTGCCGTGTCTGGTGCAGTGCCATGTCCAGGTGCGGTGCCATGTCTGGTGCAGTGCCATGTCCAGTGCGGTGCCAAGGCCGGTGCGGTGCCATGTCTGGTGCAGTGCCGTGTCCCGTGAAGTGCCATTTCCAGTGCGGTGCCACGTCCAGTGCGGTGCCATGTCCAGTGCGGTGCCATGTCCAGTGCCATGTCCAGTGCCATGCGGTGTCCGGTGCCATGGCTGATTTTGATGCCGTGGCCAGTGTGGTGCCATGCCCAGTGAGGTGCCATGGCAGGTGCAGTGCCATTGCCATTGTGGTGCCATGTCCAGTGAGGTGCCATGTCCAGTGCGGTGCCATGGCCGCTGCAGTGCCATGCCCAGTGAGGTGCCATGCCCAGTGCGGTGCCATGGCAGGTGCAGTGCCATTGCCATTGTGGTGCCATGCCCAGTGCGGTGCCATGCCCATTGAGGTGCCATGGCCATTGTGGTGCCATGCCCGGTACAGTGCAAGGACAGTGGGACACTCCAGACTTTGGGAAGCAGCGGGAGCAGCTGTGGTGGGATGGGTGAGCTCAGGGGTGGGACAGGCTCCGTGTGGCAGCGCTGGCAAAGCCAAACCCCACTGACCACGGCAGAGGCCATGGCTGGGATTTGAACCATTGTGGTGTGGCCAGTCTGTCACCCTGGGCCAAACCTCACTGTCCCCAGTGCCTTGGCCGCACACCTGGCACTGTCCTGTGCCACGTGCTGTCTCCAGGGCCACACTGGCCACAAGTCCAGCCCGTCCCAGGGTGGGGTGTGATTCCCAGGGTGTGGTTCCCGGGGCGTGATTCCCAGGATGGGATACTCAGGGTACAATGGGATACAGGAGGTGGCAGGACTTGGTGGCTTTGTGTACCCCACAGCTGGGTCCCCGATGTCCCTTGTCCCCCACCTTTGGGCTGGCACCCTGGGGGTCCCTGGGTCCAGGCTGGGTGCAGGGAGGTGATGGGGGGGCCCCACCTGGGCGAGCTCAGAGCGCTGGGAGGAGGTGGCAGCTGGAGCAGGCTGGGGTGGGGACAGGGGCCCACAGCTGATGAGATTCCTGGGATCCCACAGGTTGAGGTGGAGGTGGAGAGCATGGACAAGGCCGGGAATTTCATCGGGTGGCTGCACATCGAGGGCGTGAACCTGTCGGTGGCGCTGGTGGAGCAGGCGCTGTCCCGCGTCCACTTCACGGCCGAGCGCAGCCCCTACTGCAAGGCCCTGCTGGCGGCCCAGGACGCGGCCAAGCAGAGGAAGGAGAAGGTGAGGGGGTCAGGGGACCTGCCCCAGCTGTGTCACCACCCCAGAGACATGGCCCCGTCCCAAAAGATGGCCCCACCACACAGGATGTCCCCACCCTGAGACGTGTGCCCACCAAAGGATGTCCCCCTGTCAGGGGGTGGCCTCACTCCAGGAGGTGTCTCCACGCCGAGAGATGTTCCCACTGTGAGGGGTGTCCCTGTGCCAGGGGATGTCCCCATCCCAAGAGATGTCCCTGTGCAAAGCAATGTCCCCACCCCATGATCTGATGGCCCCACTGCAGGGAATGTCACAACCCCAATCAATGTTCCCACCCACTGGGTGCCCACACACCAAGAGGTGACCCCATCACGATGGATGTCCCCATCCCAAGAGATGTTCCACCCCAGGGAATGTCCCCACTCTTGGAGATAGATGTCCCCACCCCAAGAGAGGATGGTTGCATGCCAAGAGCTGTCCAACCCCAGGAATGTCCCAGCTGAGGGGTGTGCCACCCCAGGGATGTGCCAGCTGAGGGATGTGCCACCCCAGGGATGTCCCAGCTGAGGGATGTGCCACCCCAGGGATGTCCCAGATGAGGGATGTGCCAGATGAGGGTGCCACCCAGGATGTCCCAGCTGAGGAATGTCCCAGTTGAGGGATGTGCCACCCCAGGGATGTCCCAGCTGAGGGGTGTGCCACCCCAGGGATGTCCCAGCTGAGGGGTGTGCCACCCCAGGGATGTCCCAGCTGAGGGATGTGCCACCCCAGGGATGTCCCAGCTGAGGAATGTCCCAGTTGAGGGATGTGCCACCCCAGGGATGTCCCAGTTGAGGGATGTGCCACCCCAGGGATGTCCCAGATGAGGGATGTGCCACCCCAGGGATGTCCCTCCCCAGGGATGTCCCATCCCAGCCACAGTCCCCCGAGCTGAGGCCTGGGCATGTTCCCACTGCCGGCTCCGGCCCCCCACGGTCCCACTGCTGTCCCCTGGAGCGTGGCCGGGGTCCCGGTGTCCCCCCAGGTGTGGTCCCACTACGAGGAGACGCCGGTGGAGGAGGTGGTGCCGGTGCTGGAGGAGAAGGAGCGCACGGCCAACTACAAACCCGTGTTCGTCACCGAGATCACCGACGACCTCCACTTCTACGTGCAGGACGTGGAGACGGGTACGGGGCACCCCGGGGCACCCCCAGCCCCCAGGGGCGCTCCCCAGACCGGGCGTGGAGGGGCAAGTTGGGTGGGATGAGGATCTGTGGGTTTGGTGGGTAACGCCCAAATCCGTGTGTCCAGGGTGACGTGGGGTCACCCCTCCACCCCCCAGGGCCATTTTTGGGACCAGGCCAGGGGTCCCTGATTGGGATCCAGGTTTGGGGTCCAAAGGTCCAGGAGCAGGGTCTGGGGTTGAGGTCCAGGTTTGGGATCTACTGTTGAAGTCATTGTTGGGATGTGGGGCTGGGCTCTGGGGCCACACTGAGCAGTGGGGTTGGGGTCAGGTTTGGGACGGGCCTGGGGCTTTATCCCGGACTGGGGCCCCACAGGTGCCCAGCTGGAGAAGCTGATGGAGAACATGCGTGCCGAGGTGGGCGCCCACCCGCCCGTGGAGGGCTCCTTCGTCCCGCGCCGCGGCGACTTCTGCATCGCCAAGTTTGTCGACGGGGAATGGTGAGGAGGGGATGGGCTGAGCCCACGGGCTGGGCCAGGGCAGCAGGGGGGTGGGGGGTGACAGACAAATCCCCCAAATCCATCCTGGTCTGCAGGTACCGTGCCCGGGTGGAGAAGGTGGAGTCTGGTGGCAAAGTGCACATTTTCTACATTGACTACGGCAACGTGAGTGGCACTGGGGAAACTGGGGGGAAGGCAGCCCTCCATCCATCCATGGATCCATCCATCCATGGATCCATCCATCTGTGGACGCATCCATCCATGGATCCATCCATCCCTCATCCATCATCCCTCCATCCATTCATCCATCCATCCCTCCATCCATCCATCCATCTGTGATCCATCCATCCATCCATCCATCCATCCATCCATCCATCCATGGATCCATCCATCTGTGGACGCATCCATCCATGGATCCATCCATCCCTCATCCATCATCCCTCCATCCATTCATCCATCCATCCCTCCATCCATCCATCTGCAGATCCATCCATCTGTGGATCCATGCATCTGTGGATCCATCCATCCATCCATCCATCCATCCATCCATCCATCCATCCATCCATCCATCCATCCATCCATCCATCCATCCATCCATCCATCCATCCATCCATCCATCCTCCATCCATCCATCCATCCATCCATCCACCATCCACCCATCCATCCATCCCTCCATCCATCCATCCACCCTCCATCCCATCCATCCATCCCTCCATCCATCCCTCCTCCATCCATCCATCCATCCATCCATCATCCATCCATCCCATCCATCCATCCATCCATCCTCCATCCATCCATCCATCCATCCATCCATCCATCCATCCAGCCATCCATCCATCCATCCATCCATCCATCCATCCATCCATCCATCCATCCATCCTCCATCCATCCATCCATCCATCCATCCATCCATCCATCCATCCATCCACCATCCATCCATCCATCCATCCATCCATCCATCCATCCATCCATCCATCCATCCATCCATCCATCCATCCCTCCCTCCCTCCTTCCCCCTGGTGTCCCTGGTGTCCCTGGTGTCCCCTGGGCAGTGTCCCCTCTCTGATGTCCCCGTGCTGTCCCCGCAGAAGGAGACGCTGCCCCCCAGCCGCCTGGCCCCGCTGCCCCCGGCGTTCTCTCCGCGGGTGCTGCCGCCCCAGGCCACCGAGTACACCTTTGCCTTCATCCAGGTGCCGCAGGACGTGAGTACATCCTGCTGCTCCCGCTCTCACCCCAGCCCTGGCCTCAAACCTCCACCCCAGACCCACAGCCTGAGCCCCAGGTGCCACCTGTGGACCCCAACCCCAAACCATCAACCCCAAACTGGTCCCAGTTGGGAACACTGAACCACGACTCCAATGGGTCACCTGATCCCAAACACCAACCCCAGCTGCCCAGTGTGTGCCCTGACCCCAGCCCTGACCCCAATCCCGACCCCTGACCCCAGGGTAACCCCAACCCCCCGGTGACCCTGACCCCAGCCCTGACCCCAATCCTGACCCCTGACCCCAGGGTAACCCCAACCCCCCGGTGACACTGACCCCAGCCCTGACCCCAATCCTGACCCCTGACCCCAGGGTAACCCCAACCCCCCATGACCCTGACCCCAGCCCCCCACCCCCCCCAGTCCAGGGTTACCCCAAGCCCACAGTGGGTTGTGAGTGTCCCCAAAACACCCGGGGGTCCCTGGGGGTCAGGGGGGATCCTTGGGGGTCTGGGGTGTCCCTGAAGGCCATGGTGTCTCTGTGGGCCTGGGGTGTCCCCAGCGGCCCTGGGAGGTTCCCGAGGTTGTGGGGTGTCCCCTCTGGGCCGGGGTGTCACCCCTGGGCTGGGGTGTCCCCTCTGGGCCGGGATGTCCCCCCTGGGCTGGGATGTCCCCTCTGGGCTGGGGTGTCCCCAATGGGCTGGGATGTCCCCCCTGTGCCGGGGTGTCCCTCTGGGTCGGGGTGTCCCCCCCGTGCCGGGGTGTCCCCGCGGGCGCTGACGAGCGCGGGCGCAGGAGGAGGCGCGGGCGGACGCCGTGGACAGCGTGGTGAGGGACATCCAGAACACGCAGTGCCTGCTGAACGTGGAGCACCTGGGCCCCGGCTGTCCCCACGTCACCCTGCAGTTCGCAGACTCCAAGAGCGACGTGGGGCTGGGGCTGGTCAAGGAGGGGCTGGTGATGGTGGAGCCCCGCAAGGAGAGGCAGTTCCAGAAAGTGGTGGGTGCTGGGGGCAGGGGAGCCTGGGGGGCTGGGAAGGAGACTGGGGAGCACTGGGTGGGTGCTGGGGGTGCTGGGGGGTTGTTCTGGGTGTTGGCTGGGGGGTTGTTCTGGGTGGTGGCTGAGTGCTGGGGGGTTGTTCTGGGTGTTGGCTGGGGGGTTGTTCTGGGTGGTGGCTGAGTGCTGGGGGGGTGCTGGGGGCTTGTTCTGGGTGTTGGCTGGGTGCTCAGGGGGTGCTGGGGGGTTGTTCTGGGTGTTGGCTGAGTGCTCAGGGGGTGCTGGGGGGTTGTTCTGGGTGTTGGCTGGGTGCTGGGGGGTTGTTCTGGGTGCTGGGGGGTTGTTCTGGGTGTTGGCTGGGTGCTCAGGGGGTGCTGGGTGGGTTGTTCTGGGTGCTGGGGGGTTGTTCTGGGTGTTGGCTGGGTGCTGGGGGGTTGTTCTGGGTGCTGGGGGGTTGTTCTGGGTGTTGGCTGGGTGCTCAGGGGGTGTTTGGAGGGGCTGGAGGCTCTTGCTGGGATTGTTGGGTGGAATTTTGGGAGGCCTGAGGTGGGTGTTTGAGGGGTGGGGGGAACTGTTGGGGGTGTTCTGGGGGGTTCTGGGGGCACTGGGGATGTCAGGTGGATCTTGAGAGGCCCCTGTCCCCACCCCCCCCCCACTGCTGGTGCTGATCCATCCTGGCCCAGCTGCTGCCCCATTGGGAATATGGGGGTACCCCCAGACCCCTGAGCCCCCGGAGGGGCAGTGCCAGGGGGATCACCCCACCCCCATCCCCTGTGGGCAGTGGGGGCCACAGAAGGACGGGGGGTCCCCCCCGAGGCTGGGGGTGCCCCAGGTCCCGCGGGGTCACCCAGGGCTGTCCCCCCAGGTCACCGAGTACCTGAACGCGCAGGAGGCGGCCAAGAGCGCGCGGGTGAGTGGGGGCACCCCCGGCCCGGGGGGCACGCCGTGGGGCGGGGGCGGGGTGTGGCACCCCCGGGGCGCCCCCCCCGGTGTGGGGCAGCCCCGGTGACGCCGTGTCCCCCCCAGCTGAACCTGTGGCGTTACGGCGACTTCCGCGCGGACGACGCCGACGAGTTCGGCTACAGCCGCTGAGGGGCCGGGGGGGCTCCGGGGGCGCCCCCAACCCCCCGGGCCCCCCCAGCCCGGCCCTGCCCCCGGCGGGGGCAGCCAGGGGGGCGTGCTCGGGGGGGAGGGGCGCCCTCAGCCCCCCGGCCCTGCCTTGGCCCCCCCAGCCCCCCAAACCCTGGCCTGTATTTAAAGCTGCAGAGGCCCAATAAACGTAGTGAAGCGTCCTGGTGCTTTGGGGGTCCCTCTGTGCTGGGGTCAGCCCCCCCGGGTCACCTCCCCCATCCCCTCAGACCGAGGCTGGGCACGCTGGGGGTGCAGCCCTGGGAGCCCCCACCCTGTCCTGGCTCTGGGGGGCGTGGAGGGGGATGGGGGCAGCCCCAAGAACAGCAGCCAAACCCCCCCGGAGCCACGTGGGGCCCCCAAATCCGGACCCCATCCTGGGACCCCACCCTGGGTCCCACCCTTGGACTCCAAACCTGGGACCCAGTTGTGGACCCCCCACCCTGGGACCCCAAACCAGCCCCTGACCCTGGACCCCTGCCCTGCCCCCAGACTGAGGTCCCAGGGGGGCTCCAGACCCTGAACCTCAGCTCTGGGTCCCACTCCCGGACCCCAAACCTGGGCCCTGAACCCCAAACTGCCCAGAGGAGGGAAGTACCCCCAGGAGAGCCCCCGGCCCCTCTTGTCACCGCAGCCCAACCCCAGGGTCACCCCAACCCCGCGGGGTCCCCGTGGGTGCCCCCCCGCTGTCCCCGCTGTCCCCGCGCCGCGGATCGATTCCGGGGTGGGGGGGGCAGCGCTAATTGAATCCAAAGCCAATTAACATGGAGCGGCTGGATCGATAATTAACGCTGGGCAACGATCGTAATTAACGGGAGGGGGAGGGCGGGGGTGGGCTGTCCCCTGTCCCACATCCCTGTCCCCAGCTCGGCCACCCTCCCCTGCCCCACCCAGGGCTCTGGGGGCGTCTGGACATGTTGGGGGCTCTGGGGGCTCTGGGGGGCGCTGGGCGTTTGTGACTCCATCTGGGAGGGGGGCTGGGGAGATCTCTGGGGGTCCCTGGAGGGCTCTGGGTGTATCGGGGGTCTCTGGGGGTCTGCAGGTGCAGGGGTGCTGCTGGATGGTGCAGAAGGCTACTGGGCTCTACTCGTCTGTACTTGTCCAAACTGGTCTGTACTGAGCCCATACTGGTCCATACCGGGCCCATACTGGTCCATACTGCTCCGTACCAGGCCCATACTGGTCTGTACTGGTCCATACCGGGCCCATACTGGTCTATACCGGTGCATACTGGTCCATTCCTGGCTGTACCGGGCCGTACCGGGTCCGTACTGGTCCATACTGGTCCGTTCCTGGCCGTACCGGGCCCTACTGGGCCCATACCGGTCCGTACTGGTCCGTACTGGTCCGTTCCGGGCTGTACCGGGCCCATACCGGTCTGTACTGGTCCGTACTGGTCCGTTCCTGGCTGTACCGGGCCCATACCGGTCCGTACTGGTCCGTTCCGGGCCGTACCGGGCCCATACCGGTCCGTACTGGTCCGTACTGGTCCGTACTGGCCCGTTCCTGGCTGTACCGGGCCGTACCGGTCCGTACTGGTCCGTACTGGTCCGTTCCTGGCCGTACCGGGCCCTACTGGGCCCATACCGGTCCGTACTGGTCCGTACTGGTCCGTTCCGGGCCGTACCGGGCCCATACCGGTCTGTACTGGTCCGTACTGGTCCGTACTGGTCCGTTCCGGGCTGTACCGGGCCCATACCGGTCCATACTGGTCCGTGCTGGTCCGTTCCGGGCCGTACCGGGCCCATACCGGTCCGTACTGGTCCGTACTGGCCCGTTCCTGGCTGTACCGGGCCGTACCGGTCCGTACTGGTCCGTACTGGTCCGTACTGGTCCGTACTGGTCCGTTCCTGGCTGTACCGGGCCGTACTGGTCCGTACTGGTCCGTACTGGTCCGTACTGGCGCAGTCGGCCCGAACGGGAAGGGAAATGGCGCCACCTGGCGGGAGCGGCCGGAACGACAAACGGAACAGCGCGGCCAGTACGGACCAGTGCGGGTACCGCCCATCCCAGTATAACCCATCCCAGTACGGACCAGTGCGGGTACCGCCCATCCCAGTATAACCCATCCCAGTACGGACCAGTGCGGGTACCGCCCATCCCAGTATAACCCATCCCAGTACGGACCAGTGCGGGTACCGCCCATCCCAGTATAACCCATCCCAGTACAGCCCATCCCAGTACGGACCAGTGCTGGTACAGCCCATCCCAGTATAACCCATCCCAGTACGGACCAGTGAGGGTACAGCCCATCCCAGTATAACCCATCCCAGTACAGCCCATCCCAGCACAGCCCATCCCAGTATAACCCATCCCAGTACAGCCCATCCCAGTATAACCCATCCCAGTACAGCCCCATCCCAGTATAACCCATCCCAGTATAACCCATTCCAGCCCCATCCAAGTATATCCCATCCCATCCCAGTACAGCCCATCCCAGTATAACCCATCCCAGTACAGCCCCATCCCAGTATAACCCATCCCAGTACAGCCCCATCCCAGTATAACCCATCCCAGTATAACCCATCCCAGTATAACCCATCCCAGTACAGCCCATCCCAGATAGCCCATCCCAGTAAACATCCCAGTAACCCATCCCAGTACAGCCCATCCCAGTATAACCCATCCCAGTTAACCATCCCAGTATATCCCATCCATCCAGACAGCCATCCCAGTATAACCCATCCCAGTACAGCCCCATCCCAGTATAACCCATCCCAGTACAGCCCCATCCCAGTATAACCCATCCCAGTACAGCCCAGCCCAGTAAAGCCCAGCGCAATATAACCCATCCCATCCCAGTACAGCCCATCCCAGTATAACCCATCCCAGTATAACCCATCCCAGTATAACCCATCCCAGTAACCATCCCAGTATAACCCATCCCAGTACAGCCCATCCCAGTACAGCCCATCCCAGTACAGCCCATCCCAGTATAACCCATCCCAGTACAGCCCATCCCAGTATAACCCATCCCAGTACAGCCCATCCCAGTATAACCCATTCCATCCCAGTACAGCCCCATCCCAGTACAGCCCCATCCCAGTACAGCCCATCCCAGTATAACCCATCCCAGTATAAACCATCCCATCCCAGTATAACCCATCCCATCCCATCCCAGTATAACCCATCCCATCCCAGTACAGCCCCAGCCCAGCTCGGCCCGGTCCCGGTCCCGGTACCGCCCCATTGCAGCTGTGCCCGTCCCGCCCCATCCGTCCCTGTCCCCGCCCGTCCCTGTTCCTGTCCCCTCTCCCAGTGTCCCAGTGTCACCATGTGCGGCTGTCCCAGTGTCCCCTCTCCCAGTGTCCCAGTTCCCCCATGTCCCCGTGTTCCAGCGTCCCCACAATGTCCCGGTGTCCCCGTGTCTGCATGCCCCAGTGTCCCCACTTCCCGGTGTCCCAATATCCCCATGTCCCTGTGTCCCGGTGTCCCAGTGTCCCCATATCCTGACGTGCCGGTGTCACACTACCCGCATGTCCTCGTGTCGCGGTGTCCCCAGTTCTCAGTGTCCCCTTGCCCTGCCTCCCGGTGTCCCCATGTCCTGGTGTCCCCTTGTTCCCCGGCTGTCGCCTTCCCCTGTGGTGCTGCCCTCCCTTGTCGCTGTCCCCGCGTCCGTGCCCCCCGTGCTTGCCCTCCCGTGTCCCTCCCTGTCGCTGTCCCCCTGTCCGTCCCTCCCGCCCCGTGTCCCTCCCTGTCGCTGTCCCCCTGTCCGTCCCTCCGGCCCCGTGTCCCTCCCTGTCGCTGTCCCCCTGTCCGTCCCTCCGACCCCGTGTCCCTCCCTGTCGCTGTCCCCCTGTCCGTCCCTCCCGCCCCGTGTCCCTCCCTGTCGCTGTCCCCCTGTCCGTCCCTCCCG
>NC_066314.1:145462-205002 GCF_022539315.1 Serinus canaria | reverse complement strand
GACAGAGGATGGAGGCTGGACACAGGTGGGTGCGGGCTGGACCCACAGGATTGAAGAGAGTGATCGACTACAGCAGGACGGAGGGATGGGACACCGAAGAATGGAGGGAATGCCCCCCCCCCGAAGGATTGGCAGGCTGGAGGGGGCTGGCTGGTGGCGATAAGATGGACCTCGGGTGGGTGGAGGATGGACACAGGGCGGATGGGGGTGGATTCAGGACGGACACGGACGGACACCCGACGGACACAGGATGGCTGGAGTGGGACAGGGGCCCGGGGATGTCCCCGTGGTGTCACCTCTCGGTCCAGCGCCCGCCCGGCCGAGACGTTGAGCCGGATGCTGCGCCCGTCCAGGTAGAACCAGGCGGCGTCGGCGCCCACCAGGCAGAGCTGGAGGCCGGCGCCGCCCCCCGCGCCCCCCGCGTCCCCCGGCGGGGGCAGCCGCGCCACCAGGCTGCCGTGGGCGCTGTTCTCCGCGATCTCCGTGAACAGGTTCCCGAAGCCGCTGCAGCCGTCGCCCCGGGCTGTGACGGGGATGGGCACACGGGTGTCCGTAGGGGGGTGGCCCCGCGGGTCCCCGGTCCCCCATGTCCCACCCCCGGCCCCCTCTCCAGGTCCTCCCCTACCTGTTCCCTGCTGACCCCCCAGGGTCCCTCGTGTCCCTGCCCCAGGGTCCCCATACCCAAGCCCAACAAATCCATCCGCACTGCCACCTCCGCCCTCAGTCCCCCCGTGTCCCCAGCAGCCAAGTCCCACTCCCTGGACCCCCAGCATGGCAGCTCGTGTGTCCCCCAGGGTCCCCACCCCCGAGTCTCTGTCCCCAGGAGACCAGTGGGCTGTCAGCCCCAGTGTCCTGCACTCGGGTGGCATCTTTGGGTCCCCCACAAGGTCCTCGCTGTCCCCGTGCCCTGGGGCCCCACCTCTCACGGTTGCCACTCCCAGGGTCCCCACCAGACACCCAGCGGGTCCCTCCCAGCCCCGGTGTCCCCCTCAGGTGTCCCCTGTCCGCCAGGTGCCCCCAGGTGCTCACCTGTGGCCAGGTGCAGCGCCAGGCAGGCGGCCAGGAGCGCCGGGCAGGACGCGGCCGCCATGGGGACACGGGGACCTCGGGGGGCGCCTGCGGCCGCCATGGGGACACGGGGACCTCGGGGGGCGCCTGCGGCGGGGGAGGGAGGAGCGGGGCTGCCACCCCCGGCCCCGCGGCCCCGTCCCCAGCCCCCTCCGCAGTGTCCCCCCGGCCGGACAGCCCCGGTGACAGCACTGACACCACCCCGAGGTCCCCTTTCCCGGCCCTGTGCCCGTGTCCTCATCCCTGTCCCCCTGACAGCTCCCCTCTCCCGGGGTCCCCAGCCCTGTCCCCGCTCCGATCCCCTTCCCCTGGGACCCTCGTGCTTGGCTGTCTCTGCCCGTGTCACCCACGCGGGCCGCTGTCCCTGTCCCCGGTGCGTGTCCCCAGGGTGTCCCTGTCCCCACCCGAGGGTCTCACCGGCAGGTGCCAGGCCGGCACCTCGCTCTGTGCGACAGCCGTGTCCCCCCTCCGTGTCCCCCGGGGGTCTCCCCGGGTTCCCTGACCAGCCCCACTCGTGTCGCCCCTCCCGCCCGGCGCTGTGCGGCTGCCCCTGCCCGGGGGTCTGCAGGGGGACCCCCGGCGCTGCCCGCGCTCGGCAATGGCAGCCATATGGCGCCCCCCCCCAATTAGCGGCAGGTAATTAGGGCGGGGGAAGGAGGGGCGCTCCCCGTCTGCCACCCCAGCCACCCCCAGCACCGCGGTGCGGGGTCCCCCGTGCTGCTCCCCCCGACCCCCTCCCTGCTGGGGGGCACAGGAGGAGTCGGGGGGCTCCCCTGCCCACCCTGCGGCCCGCGGGTGTCACCCCGCCGGTGTGTCACCCCGGGCAGGGCCCCCCGTGGCCGGGATACCCCCCCAACCCGGGACCCCCTCCCGGGGATCACTGCCCCCCCAGTCCCCTCCCCCCGCCGCCCCCGGCCCCCCCGGCCCCCGCCCCCCCGTACCTGCCCGGCGCCGCCGCCCCCGGCGCTGCTGCCCCGGCCCGGCGGGACGGGGGGGGCGGGGCGGGACCGGGCGGGGCCGGGCCGGGGGCGGGGCTGACCCGGGACAGCGGCCTGGCATCGAGTCCTGCCCGGCCTGGGCACCGCCCGGGCATCACCTGTCCTGCCTGAGCATCACCTGCGCCAGCTGGGCATCACCTGGGCACCGCCCGGGCATCACCTGTCCTGCCTGAGCATCACCTGCGCCAGCTGGGCATCACCTGGACACCGCCCGGGCATCACCTGTCCTGCCTGAGCATCACCTCTATCTCCTGAGCATCACCTGTATTGCCTGGGCATCACCAGCACCACCTGGGCAGCACCTGGGCATCACCAGCACCACCTGCCTGGGTTGGAGCACCCCCTGGACATCACCTGTCCTTCCTGAGCATCACCTGCACCACCTGCCCAGCCTGGGCACCACCTGGGCATCACCTGCATCCCCTGGACATCACCTGTCCTGGCTGGGCACCACATGGGCAGCACGTGCATCACCTGCATCACCTGTGTCACCTGGGCATCACCCTCCCTCCTGCACCTCCTGGCTGTGGAGTCTCCGCTCCTTTGGTGCCGGGGTCAGGTCTCAGGTCAGGTTCTCTGTTCCCTTGGGGGTCAGTGCCTGGCAGCACAGAAAGTTTAAAGTCCTCAGCAGCCAGGGCTCCACCTGGGTATCACCTGTGGCACCTGCCTGGGCATCTCCTGCCCTGCCCTCAGCCCTTGCTGCTCAGAGTCCCACCTGCTGTGCCTGGGGATCACCTGTGTGCCCCATCCCTGCCTGCACTGCCTGACTCAGGAGATGTCACCTGTCTGTGCTGCCTGGGAGCAGTCCCTGTCACCTGCCTGCTGTCACCACTCCTGCCACCTGCCCGAGGGCTCTGCCTGGGCCTTCCCCTGCCCACCTGGGCCCTTCCCTGCCCACCTGGGCCATTCCCTGCCCACCTGGGCCATTCCCTGCCCACCTGGGCCATTCCCTGCCCACCTGGGCCATTCCCTGCCCACCTGGGCCATTCCCTGCCCACCTGGGGTATCCCCTGCCCACAATAGTGCCCTGCCTGCCCCGCTGGGCTGTGCATGACCTGCCCCTGCTGTCTGCACAGGTGTGGGCCCAGGGAGGGGCTGTGACCCTCCCTGCACACCTGGGAGGGGTGTGACACCCCTGTGCACACCTGGGAGGGGTGTGACTGCCCCCTTGCACACCTGAGGCCCCGTGTGAGGCTGGCTGGGGGTGTGGCCCCTCCTTGCACACGCGCGTGTCCCCGCTGAGCCACCGCCATAATCCGCTTTGGGGACAAAGAGGATGAGCTGGGGGAGGGGGAAGTGACACGGGGGCCACCAAGGGGGGGAAGTGCAAGTGTGAAAATGAGGTGAGAGTGTGTGTGCAGGTGTGTGACACACCTGTGTGTGTGTGCAGGTGTGTGAGACAGCTCTGTGTGTGTGACACAGGTGTGTGTGTGACACCTGTGTGTCTGTACGAGACACCTGTGTTTGTGTGTGAGAAACCTCTGTGTGTGTGTGACACCTGTGTGTGTGTAACACCTGTGTGTGTGTGTGACACCTGTGTGTGTGTGTGACACCTGTGTGTGTGTGCAGGTGTGTGTGACACCTCTGTGTGTGTGGGTGTGTGACACCTGTGTGGATATGAGACACCTGTGTGTGTGTGTGTGTGTGTGTGTGAGAGACACCTCTGTGTGTGTGACACACCTGTGTGTGTGAGACACCTATGTGTATATTAGAAACCTGTGTGTGACACACCTGTGTGTGACACACCTGTGTGTGACACACCTATGTGTGACACACCTGTGTGTGACACACCTGTGTGTGACACCTATGTGTGACACACCTGTGTGTGACACACCTATGTGTGACACACCTGTGTGTGACACACCTGTGTGTGACACCTATGTGTGACACACCTGTGTGTGACACACCTGTGTGTGACACACCTGTGTGTGACACCTGCATGTGGCTGGTGTGTGCAGGTGTGTGCAGGTCTCTGTGGCCTGTCTGCACCCTGTGTGTGCGAGCTGTGACTGCAGAGGTGTGCTGTCCTGCTGGGTGTGCATGCAGCCAGGTGCACCCACACCCGCCTGCGTGCACAGGTGTGTGCGGTCACCTGTGCGTGCAGGGACCCCCAGGCCCCCCGAGGCTCGGGCTGGGCTCCCGGGGCTGGCACAGCCCAGGTGCTCCAGGTCACCTTTGGAGCCCCCGGCAGCGGGATTTCATCAGAGCCACGGGGACAGGGGCGGGGACAGAGCTGGACAGCATCGCTCCGTGGGGAAGGGGCAGGGACAGAGCTGGACAGCATCGCTCCGTGGGGAAGGGGCAGGGACAGACCCGGAAGGGGGTTCACCCCAGGCAGGGCAAGGGAACGGGCTCCTGGGACACCTCGCTGGAGTCTCTGTCTGGTCCTGTCTCAGGGGGCTGCACAGCGACACCCTGACATCCCAAATCCTCCTGACCCCAACTAGCCAAGCTCAGAGCCGCCCCACAGCTCCATCTCGGGGACCCCTGAGACTAACGGGGTACCGGGGCAGCAAACGGGGTTTGGGGAGACCCCGAGCCCTGGCGGGGCCCTGTGCTCCGTGTGGGACCTTCCAGGTGAGGCCCCTGACAGCATCCCTGACCCGTTCCGGGAGGGTCACCCGGCTCCAGCGCCTCCCCCAGAGCCAGGACAGCTCTGCGGAGCCGCGATCCCGCTGGAGCAGAGGGAATGTCCCGGGTCCGGGGATCCCAAGGGGCCCGAGGGCACAGCGGGGGTGGGACCGGGGGTGCCGGCAGCCTCAGAGGCAGGAGCTGGTGACAGAGGGGACAGCCCTGGGTGGCCGCAGCAGCTCAGGGTGGCACCTCCCGCAGCTCCGCCTCCCTCGGGGCTCCGGGCTGCTGCCGTTCCCGTTATTAAACCGCTTTTCCCACTCCGCCCCGAGCGCTCCGCGTCTCCTCCCGAAGCGGGCCGGCCCCGCTCGTTCTCCCTCCCGGCTCCCGGCCCTGCCCGCGGGCGGAACGGCGCAGAGAGCGCGGTGCTGGGGAGCACGAACAGCGTTGTTTCAACAGCGAACGGGACTGCGGCACGGGGGGCGGCAGGGGAGGGGCGGGGGACAGAGCGGCCCCGGGGCTGCGGCCGCCTCGGGCCCCGCGGCGGCGACCGAGCCGGAACGGAGCGGGCCGGGGCCGCGTTCTGCAGCCAGAACCGCGTCCGCTCCGGCTCCGCTCAGCCCAGCTGGTCCCTCAGGAACTGCAGGAAATCCCTGAGCAGGTTGCAGAACTGCACCAGGCTCTGGTACGGCACCGAGATCAGCAGAAGCCTGTCCGGATCCGGTGCCGGTTGCGGCTCCTCGGGCACCGGGGGAATGGCTGGCCCCGGTGTTGGAGGGATGTTCCTGCTGGGAGCAATCCCACCTGGAGCAGGTTCGGGGTGCTGAAGCCCCGTCCCAGGGCTGTTCCCCCATCCCTGGCCCGGGCTGGAACTGTGCAGGGATCACCCAGGGGCAGCTCCTGCACTCGGCCGAGACGGGCACAGACCCGGGCACTGCCCCAGCTCTCGTCTGCTCCAGCTCCGGAGTGGGAAACCAGCAGGTGGCATTGGTAAGGACACGCTGACCAGGACACACTGACCAGGACACTCCAATCAAGACATTCTGACCAGGACACTCTGGGCAGGACACTCTGTGCAGGACACTCTGGTCAGGACATGCTGACCAGGGCACATTAATCAGGTCACAAACACGTCCAGGCCAGCAGAGTCCCTGTGCTCGTCACCTTTGGGAAGCTGAGGGTTCATGGCTCGAGGTTCAGGCTGGCACAGAGGGCCCAGGACACGGCGTGGCCCTGCCCACCACGGCTGGGGATCCTGGGCCCTCGGTGCCACCAGGGCAGCATCACCTGCCCCTGGAGAGGCTGGGCCACCAGCTTTGCTTGTAGCCATTGGTGGTGCTGGCCAAGAGGGTGCTGTGGGCTGGCAGAGCAACCCTCGTTAATGGCTTGACTGGACTCTCCCAGAGGGGAGGGTGGCACTGCCAGGATGGTGTGCCCCGACCGCCCTCCTGGGACCTGCTCAAGGTAAAGACCAGTTCCACTCCTGCATCTTTGGCCTTTCCTGCCACTGACACCCAGCATCACGGGCCAGAGCTGCAGGCTATCAAAAGCCATTTCTGACTGGTGATTAATATTTTGTTTGTGCCCTGTGAGCTGGGTGTGCTGACGAGGCTGGGCGTTAATTACCACGGCTCCCTCCTGCCTGGCTGAACCCGTGCCCTGGGGCACCTGAATGCTCCCAGCTGAGCAGACATTGCCCCAGCTCAGGGTGACACCAGCACGCTTGTTCTGCTCAGCACCCAAATTCAGCACCCCACAGTGGTGAGCCCCTAATGGCCTGACCCGTGAGCCACCGGCGAAATCGCAATTGAGCTGGACTGACCATGGAATCATGGAGCCTCACACCGGTCTGAGGTGGGAAAGAGCAAGAGATGGCCTTGTCCTGCCACGGGCACCACCACGAGGTGACACGGGCCTGCCCAGCCTGGGCAGAGGGAGCGAGCACCACTGGCCTCAGAAGCCACCTCAGCATTATTCAGCAATGATTATGAGGGAAAGGAAATCAAAGGAGTTTTTCCCCAAAGACCCCCTCAATCCAGTTCCTCTGCCTGCTGACACATTGAGGTAGACTCCAGGCTCATCCCCAAACAAGCAGCGAGATGAGGAACAAGGTGGGATCAGGGCCCCAGGGGAACCCCCCCATCCCAAAATTACATTGAGATGAGGAACAAGGTGGGATCAGGGCCCCAGGGGAACCCCCCCATCCCAAAATTACATTGAGATGAGGAACAAGGTGGGATCAGGGCCCCAGGGGAACCCCCCCATCCCAAAATTACATTGAGATGAGGAACAAGGTGGGATCAGGGCCCCAGGGGAACCCCCCCATCCCAAAATTACATTGAGATGAGGAACAAGGTGGGATCAGGGCCCCAGGGGAACCCCCCCATCCCAAAATTACATTGATTGACATGAGGAACAAGGTGGGATCAGGGCCCCAGGGGAACCCCCCCATCCCAAAATTACATTGACTGAGATGAGGAACAAGGTGGGATCAGGGCTCCAGGGGAACCCCCATCCCAAAATCCCAACACAGCTGCATCTGGAGTTTTCTCATCGGATGTTGGGGGCCAGCCAGAGCCCCCTCAGGTGTGCCCACCCCTCCTGCAGCCGTGCTGGAGCCCCCCCGGGATGTGCCCATTGCTGCCGGCCAGGGCTGGCACGGGGCAGGCGTTTGGGGACAATTCCCTGTCCCGGTGCAGCTCAGGGGGAGCAGTCCCTGGGCCGATGTCCCTGTCCCGCTGCAGCCCGGGGGGATGTCACCCTGTCCCTCCGTGGCTCCCGTGGGTGCAGACCCCTCCGGGCCGGGGTTTACCGGGGGCTCTGGCACCCGAGCCCCCATGGGCTGGGACTGAATTATCTCCACAATTAACGATTTCCATCCCACAGCCACCGCGGCTGGCCGGCCCTGCTCGGCAGGAGAGCCCCGAGCGGGGACGGGGACGGGGCTGGTGCCGTGGAGCCCCTCAGCACGGCTCGGAGGGGCTGCCGGGCCCGGTGTGGGGGGAGCCCTCGGGGCAGCGGGACCCCCGTGGGACGGCCCGGGGGGGTGGGACAGCGGGAGCCCCGGGAAGGGCCGGGGGTACCGGGACCGCACGCTCCGGTCTGAGGGGGTCTCTGGAGCCCCCGGGACGGGCCGGGGGTACCGGGACCCCAGGCGCCGGTCTGAGGGGGGGGTCACAGACCCTTCCCGCCGCCCCGCGTGCGCCCGGACACATTTGACCGACGCACCGCCGGAAACCCGTTCCGGGCAGGGCGTGGGGTGGGGGGGAGCGGTGGGACCAACCGGGGCGGGATGGGAGAGGACGGGATGCGATGGAATGGAATTGGATAGGATAGGATAGATGGGACGGGAAGGGACGGGACGGGATGCAATGAGATGTGAGGGGCGGAACGGGGCGGAGCGGGCAGCGCGAGGGAGGCCGGCGGAACGGAAGGACGCGGAACGGAAGGCGCTCGGGCGCGTTTCCGGGGGCCGGCCCGGTGCGGCGGAGCGGAGATGGCGGCGGGCGGGCGGCGCTGAGGGACCGGCCATGGAGCGCGGGCCGGGCCGGCCCAGCCTGCAGCTCGTCCAGCAGGCCGTGCAGGCGCTCTACCACGACCCCGACCCCAGCGGCAAGGAGCGGGCGAGCTGCTGGCTGGGCGAACTGCAGCGCTCGGTGAGAGCCGCGGGCGGCGGGTACCGGGCCCGGGCTCGCGGGGAGGCCTCGGGCCGCATCCGGGGTGGGGCGGGGCAGGGAACGGCGGCCCCTTGGCGGCTTCGGGAAGCCTCGACCGCACCGTTGCCGCTGCTCTGTGGCTGCCCCATCCCTGGGAGCGCTCTGGAGAGAGACTTTGGACAAGGCCTGCAGGGACAGCACCCAGGGAATGGCTCCCACTGCCAGAGGGCAGGCATGGATGGGATCTGGCAATGAGGAATTCCTGCCTGGGCTGGAACTGCCAGAGCAGCTGGGGCTGCCCCTGCATCCCTGGCAGTGCCCAAGCCAGGCTGGACACTGGGGCTGGAGCAGCCTGGGACAGTGGGAGGTGTCCCTGCCATGGCAGGGGTGGCACTGGAGGGGCTCTGAGGTCATTTCCCACCCAGCCATTCCCCCGTTCCGTGATTAACACAAGGAACAACAGGCTGGGACGTTCGGCACAGTCCTGAGGGAGTTGGGAAGGAGGACTTGGCTCCCGGAGGGAAATTTGGGCTTTTCCTGCTGGCCGGGGTGAGAGAGCCGCCGGCATCCGTGAGGGGATGGAGCCAAGGCCTCCTTCAGTGCCCAGAGCCCTCAGGACACACCTCTCCCCGGGTTTGGGGTGTTTGTTCTGTGGCCTCATCTGCTCCTGCTGGAGCTGCTTTGTCGTTCCCCCCCCCCCGCTCAGGGGATGGATGTTTCCCCTCCCCGGAGCTGGACAGGGTCCCCTCTGTGCCCCCCCTCCCCAGGAGCGGGACAGGATTCCCTGCCCTGGGTGTCCCAGCTCACTCCGGGGCAGCAGCTCCAGCCCCTTCCCGCCCTCTGGCCAATCCTGCCGCTCCTTGTTCCCACAAACTCCTGGTTTGTGAATTTTCCCCCTGAATTCCCTGCAGTGCTGGAGCCCTGTTGCAGTTCCCATGGGAGTTCTGAGGGAATGTCCATGGCTGGGTCTGGGGGCTCTGCTGCTGCTGCCCCCATTCCCCCCTGGGCAGGGGCTTTGCCAGAGCAGAGCTCTCGGGGCAGCTGGAGGAGGGAGGTTCCCTTTTCAGGGATGGGTGAGAGCCCAGAACCCCTGGCCAAGGGCCCCCCAAACCTGGGGTGACCCAGGAGGGCCGGGGGCTGCCTGGGTGAGACCCCCAGGATTGCTGTTGGGTAAAGGGGTGTCCCCAGGTGAGGCTGCCCCATCCCCAGGAGAGTTTGGGCTTTTGGGGACTAATTTGTATTCCCAAGTACCTGGGAATTTCGGGGTCTCTGCTGCAGTTTCTCTTGGCTGTTTCTGATAGAGTGGTAGCAGTAATAATAATAATAATAATAATAATAATAATAATAATAATAATAATAATAATAATAATAATAATGTCAGCAGTAACAAGGTTGTTATTAACACAGCAGCATTCCTGCTTCTCCCCCTTTGTTGGGTTATTCCCCCTGCTCCGCTGAGCGTTATGTGCTGCTCCCAGAAGGAGTCCCAGTTATTCCCCAGCTGGTCAGGCCCAGCCTGGTTCCGTCCAGCACCTTCCTCTCCTTGGAGCTGCTGAGTTATCCCAGCCCTGGCGGGGACAGCAGGAACTCCCTGGCATGGCCTGGCAGGGCTGGGATGCCCCACTGGGACCTTTCCCACCTGGGGCCACGGTGGCACTGGTGGCACTGATGGGACAGGAGTCAGGGTGACACTGGTGGGACGGGAGTCAGGGTGGCACTGATGGGACAGGAGTCAGGGTGGCACTGATGGGACGGGAGTCACGGTGGCACTGGTGGGACGGGAGTCAGGGTGGCACTGGTGGCACTGATGGGACAGGAGTCACGGTGACACTGGTGGGACAGGAGTCACGGTGACACTGGTGGGACGGGAGTCACGGTGGCACTGGTGGGACGGGAGTCACGGTGGCACTGGTGGGACGGGAGTCAGGGTGACATTGGTGGGACGGGAGTCAGGGTGACACTGGTGGGACAGGAGTCAGGGTGACATTGGTGGGACAGGAGTCACGGTGGCACTGGTGGGACGGGAGTCACGGTGGCACTGGTGGGACGGGAGTCACGGTGGCACGGGTGTCCCTGGCTGGGCACTCACTGTTTGTCCCTCAGGTGTCCCTGTGCCCTGGCCTGGATGGAGGCACTGGGATTAACCCCCCTAGGGATGTTTGCTTGGATCCTCCTCTGTGTCAAGCCATGTCCCTGCAGTGCCACCTGTCAGGGGCTGTTTGGTGGCACCCCTGGGCAGTCTGTGCCCCTTCCAGAGTGCCCAGCCCTGCCCAGTTCTGTCCCGTTTGCCTCTGCTGGGATGAGCTCTCAGGGTGGGGTTCCCGCTGGTTTCTGCCTTTCTGGGTTGTAATCAGGGGATCCTGGAATGGCTCAGGTGGGAAGGGACCTCAGAGCCCCTGCAGTGCCACCCTGCCATGGCAGGGACACCTCCCACTGTCCCAGCCTGCTCCAGCCCCAGTGACCAGCCTGGCCCTGGTGTAGGCACAGAGTTTGAGGTGCTGGGGAGTGGGGCTGCCCCAGCCCATCCCCAGCAGTGCAGCTGTGAGAAGCAGGTGAGCAGCACTGACAGCAACGAGCCATGGAGTGCCCAGGTGTGCCCAGGGAGCAGAGGGCACCCAGGTGCAGGGCATGAACCTGAGGGCATAAAAGGGTGGGCAAAGAACAACAGGGCAGATGCCTGCAGCCTTCTCAAGCGGTGTGGTGTTACCCTGTGTGGGGTGAAGCCTTCTGAAGTTGTATCTGGGACACATCCCATCGTGGGGATGAGAAGGCAAAGCCTAAAGCTGAGTTTGGGGCCTGGGTCACTGTGGGGGTTCAGGTTTGGCACTGGGGACCCCCAAACCTGAGAGAGATCCCTGCAGTTCCCATCCCTGGGATCTCTGGCGAGACGTGGGGTCCAGGTTTGGGTCTGGCAGGCCCTGGGGGCTCAGCTGTCCCTCAGCTCCCCCAGCAGCCTCGTTCTCACCTTTCCTGCTGGCTGTTCCTGGGAAACGGGGCCGGACGTGGCAGAGCAGCTCCGAGCCTGCACAGCACTGGGAGCTCAGTGCAAGTTGACCTAAATCCCAGAATTTGAGGCTCCTTCAGGCAGCCGTGTGCTGGGAGCTGTGTGAAGGCTGATTGCAGACTAGCTGGGGTTTCCTCAGGCACAGGAGCTGCACCCACTGTGGGATTGGCCTTCTCCCAGCTTCATGGCTGGAGTTTCTCTGCATCCCTGGGGTCTGGAGCAGAGCCCTGGGAGAATGCTGTGTGTGGATCCATGGCTGTGAGCTGAGTGTTGGGGTTTGGGTGTGGATGGAGTGGAGGTTGGAATGCTGTGTGTGGATCCATGGCTGTGAGCTGAGTGTTGGGGTTTTTGGGTGTGGATGGAGTGGAGGTTGGAATGCTGTGTGTGGATCCATGGCTGTGAGCTGAGTGTTGGGGATTTGGTGTGGATGGAGTGGAGGTTGGTTTGGGTTTCAGTGGGGGTTCAGGAAGTGCTTTCTGGGAGGGAAATTCTCTGGCTTTGTAGAATTCCTGAATGTGCCATGAGGAGTTTCAGGCATAGAAACAGCTTCTTGTAGTCATTGGTGCTCACAGCCCATTAATAATTGTGCTCTTTGCTGAGCTGGGCTCCCAGACGGATTATCCATGTGCCCTGGGGTTGGTGGGTTTGGGAGGATCTCCCGTGTCTGCCACCGTGTCCATCCAAACTGGGATTTACCAGCCTGTTAATTGAGGGGAGAAAGAGTTTACTGAGAGGGTTTGGTAGGATCCTGGCTGTTGTAGGTGTGGAGTTTAACTTCTTGTTGATTCCAGCGTGGGAATTCCCTGTGAGGATAAATAAATCCAGGGGGACGTTTATGACAGCAGTGGCTCCAGGCTTTTCTCACTCCTGTTAGAGTCATTCCAGGCGAGTTTTACACCAGGAGGTACTGGAGTTACAGCCCCTGTCGTGGAGGCAGCTGGGAAAGGAGGAGCAGAGCCTGGAAACAGCAGAGGAGCTTGTCGGAAGGCTCTGGAAGGGCTCTGCTTGACCACGCTGTGATGGACCAGCCCTCCCTGGAGAAAGTGTGCCGTGTCCCGTGGGAGGCTGCGGGGAGCTTCTGCTGCATGTGGCAGGGATGGATCCACTGGCTCTGGGGGTTGAACCTGGAGGGGTTGAGGAGCCATGGGGATGTGGCACCTGGGGACACGGGGACACGGGGCAGTGTTGGTCTTGGCAGTGCTGGGGAACTGTTGGACCTGATGGGCTCTGGGGGTTCCCAGCTCAGAGGAGCTGTGGAAAGGAGGAAGGGAGAGGAGAGGGGAGCACGTGGGGTGCTGAGGGTCCTGGCCTCCCCAGCTCGTCTGGGCCCTTTGGGTTCTGCAGTTGGCTCCAGCTGCATTCCAGGCTTCAGTGGCCGTGGAAAGAGCTCCTAGCAGAAATTCTGAGAGTGAGGTCAGGAGCTAGGCCCTGTGCTATTGCCAGCTATAATGTTTTCCTTTTCCATGTGCAGGAGACTGGGTTTTCCTGGGAATCAGCCTGGATCATGCTGATCCTGCCTGGTGTTGCCCTCTTGTGCCCTATGCGATGCTGGGGAGCCCTGGCCCAGGGTTTGGGTCTGGAGCATTGGTGGGGGTGGTGCCTCTGGGAATGGCTGTCCTGCCTGGGGGAGAGGTTTGGAAAGGGGATTATTTTGTCTTCCAGGCTGGAACGCAGCTGGAAGCAAGTGTGGCCAGGCGGTGGTTTATTACAAAGGGCTGTTTGGCTCTTGGAGTGACTTGCCAAGGGCTGTGATGGAATTGCCTTCATTAGCGAGGCTGGAATGAGGGCCAGAGCTGGGCTTTAGGGATGCACGTGTTTTATTTCGCTCTGGATTGAGCTCAGGGAAGTCCTGTGGCCCAAAGGCTGTCAGAGACAATGGCTGTGAAGCTCATGGAATTAGTTTAAGTTTTGTTCAGGTTTTCCACAGCTGGATTTGGGATTTTTTACCATGCTGGCCAGGGAGGTTTGGACTTCCCATCCCTGGAGGTGTCCAAGGAAGGACTGGACCTGGCACTCACTGCTGTGGGCTGGGGACATGGTGGGGTGTGGCACAGTTTGGACTGGATGGTCTTGAAGGTCTTTTCCACCCTCAGTGACTGTAGGATGCAGTGGGTCTGTTCCCATACCCCAGCCCAGCCACAGGGCTCTGGAGTCTGCCTGGTGTTTCCCTGGCTCACCAGTGCCCCAGTTCCACAGTCAGGACTGAGCCTTTGGGTTCAGACCAGCCTGGCACTGGCTGGAGCTGCCCCGAGGCTGGGCAGGCTGTGGGCTCCTGCCTGGTTCTCCTCCAGCTCTCAGGCACATCCATGTTCAGCTCTGGAGTGCTGGTGTGGGCCCTCAGATGGGCCTGGTGTCCCCAGCCCAGCCAGGAATTCCTCATTGCCAAGATCCCATCCCTCCCTGCCCTCTGGCAGTGGGAGCCATTCCCTGGGTGCTGTCCCTGCAGGCCTTGTCCCCAGTCCCTCTGCAGCTCTCCTGGAGCCCCTTCAGGCCCTGCCAGGGGCTCTGAGCTCTCCCTGGATCCTTCTCCTCTCCAGGTGAGCACCCCCAGCTCTCCCAGCCAGGATCCCTGGGAACTGAGGGGCTCCAGCCCTGGAGCAGCTCCAGGGCCTCCTCTGGACTCGCTCTGGCAGGACAGGGCTGTGTTTCCATTGGGAATTTGGACTGTCTGCAGCACCCTGACCCCCCCAGCCCTGCCCACTGACCACGGCGTGGTTTTCCCACAGGTCCATGCCTGGGAGATCTCGGACCAGCTGCTGCAGATCCACCAGGATGTGGAGTCCTGCTACTTTGCAGCACAGACCATGAAGATGAAGATCCAAACTTCATTCTATGAACTCCCCACGGATTCCCATGCCTCACTCCGGGACTCTTTGCTGTCTCACATCCAGAACTTGAAGGACCTGTCCCCGGTCATTGTCACACAGGTTGGTGATGGCGGGGGGATGGAGCTGCTCCTTCCATGTCCTGTTCCTGGCAGTCACTCTGGGCTCACTCTCCCTGGGCTGGAAAACAGGGAAGGCTGATCCCTGCTCCTCTCCTGGCTCAAGATAGATTTCCCTCCTTCATCACTTGATTCCTTTAGTTACGTCCATTCCTTCATCCTCATTTGCTCTTTGGAGAGGAGGAGGAGCAGGGGTTTTCCTGTGCTCTGCCATGGACACCAAACCTAGCAGTGCCCTGGGTGTTCAGGGGGATTTCTGTGCACCCTTCATTCCCATTATCCATATGTTCCTGTGGCACTGGGGGGCCTGACAGCCCCAGGCTGAGCCAGGGTGCTCCTGCAGGCCCTGAATGTTATGTCAGGGAATGCCAGCCCTTGGGGCAGCCGGTGTTCCGCAGGGATTGCGCACAGACGGGGATGGGGGAGGTGGATCCCGGAGTTCCCTGCCTGTGGGCCGTGTTGGGAACGATTCCTGAGTTACCTGCTGGCAGGGATGTTGGGGTGGATGCCAGAGCTGCCTGCCAGCCCTGTCTCTGGGCACATCCCAGCACTCCCCACATTGATCCATGTGTTTTCCATTCCCTTCCAGCTCGCTTTGGCAATAGCTGACCTTGCCCTGCAGATGGCTTCGTGGAAGGGCTGTGTGCAGACACTGGTGGAGAAGTGAGTGACTGTTTCTGTCTGTGGCCTGGGGACTGTTCTGTGGGCTGTGTCAGGCAGTGTGGTGCAGGAAAGGGAAGGTTTTCTCCTGTGATGGGTGATTTCAGCTGCCCTGGATGGTGGCAGGAGGGGCTGTCTGCCGTGCACGCTTCCCTGCTCACAGCCCAACACTCAGCGCTTTTCCTCATCCCTGTTTTGTTAGGGACAATCCCTCTTCCCTCAGCTGTGTCTGTGTTGTGGGATGGAGCAGTGGGGCTGGAGCCAGTCACTGTTGGGTGTCCCTAGATGTCCCCATGTGATGCCACACGCTGCTGCACAGTGACAGCAGCAGCCCCTGGGGCTGCCACCACCCTGAGTCCATTGGCAGCAGGAGGGGGTGGGATTTGTCCGGGCAGTGGCACCTGGACTCCCAGAGCTCACGGGCTGAGAAAGCTTCTGTCCCTGCTCTGCTGGAAACCTGGGCTGAGCCATCCTGGAGGCTCCTCTTGGCAGGGCTGTGGCTGGACCCTGCCTGTCCTTGAGACAGGACTGTTGCCGAATCCACGGAATATGGAATCGTGGGATGTGTGGGGTGGGAAGGGACCTTAGAGCCCTGCAGTGGTCCGGGGTGCCACGCAGCCTTGTCTGTGCTGTTCCCAGTGCTGAGGTGTCCCCCCGTCCCTCGTGGCAGGTACAGCAATGACGTGACGTCGCTGCCCTTCCTGCTGGAGATCCTGACGGTGCTGCCCGAGGAGGTGCACAGCCGCTCGCTGCGCATCGGGGCCAACCGCCGCACCGAGATCATCGAGGACCTGGCCTACTACTCCAGCACCGTGGTGTCACTGCTGGTGAGCAGCCCAGCTGCCTCTGCCCCAGAGGGCATCGGGGCCTTGCTTGGGCTGGAAGAGCCCTCAGAGCCCACGTGTCCATCCGTCCCCCAGCACTGCCAGGGCCACCACTGACCCTGGCCACTGTCCCCGAGTACCGCTCCCACACGGCTTTGAAATCCCAACAGGGATGGGGACTCCAAACCTCCCTGGGCAGCTGTGCCAGGGATGGACAGCCCTTTCCAGGAAGGAATTTTTCCAATAGCTGAGCCTCCCCTGGCACAGCTCAAGGCTGCTTCCCCTTACCCTGTATCAGGAGATGGAGCTGAACTGTGCCCTCTGCCCAACAGCTCAGGTGTTGCTGGAGAAGCCTCTTTCCCCATTCCATGTTTATCCCAGCTGAGTTCCCTGCCAGTGCCACTGCAGCCATCAAGCCAGCCCAGCTCCACCTGTTCTGGGAGAAGTTGTCTGAGGAAGTCCTTGCTCACTCTGAAATTCCTTTACCTTCCTCGAGTCCCCTTCCAAGGCCACCCTGCCTAGCCAGTCCCAGCTTTTCCAGGGACACCTGGGAGATCCTGGTTGGAGTATCAGGAGTCCCCACACTGTGCTGTCCTCTCTGGCACCATCTTTTCCTGGGATATCCCAGCACATCAGGGGGCCCCCACACTGGGCTGTCCCCTCCAGCCATGTCCAGCCCCAGCTTTTCCCAGGATCCCTGGGAGATCCTGGTTGACATACTGGGGACACAGGCAGCGTCACCTCGCTCTGGTGCTTGTGCCTGCTCAGAGCTGACATAAAATCACCACGGGCTGGCCCTGTCCCTGCACATTCCTGCTCTCTCTGCACCTGCCTGAAGCTCTCCTGAGCTTTCCCTTTTGGTGCCAGCATGGGCATTTCCACCACCTACCTGAAGAGCCAAATTTATATTTTCTGTGTAGGATTTAAATGCCAAATTCCCATCTTCAGTTAAAAAATGGGGTTAAAGCAGCATTTTAGGGACTGTGATGAGGTCCAACATTCTGCCTTTAGGACAAGTGTCAAGTGGGGAGATCTCTGGAAGCTCTTGTGCAAAAATTCCTGGGCCAGCCCAGGGGGTCTGGGATCTTCCGTGTCCTGCCTGTCTACCTCTTCCCCCTTTCCCTGTGCCAGTTGAGGCTGGGGCTTTGGGCAGGGCTCTGCTGGGCACTGGTCTGCAGCTGGAGCACTGGCCAGCACTGGGAAGGAGCTGCAGCCATCCCACATCCTGGCTTGGACACCAGGGTGGCATGTTGGGAATGTCCCTCAGGACAGGTCTGGCTGTCAGCAGCAGCTTCTCTCTGCAGAGGTGGTTTTTTGGGAGAAGGATTAAACTGGGATTTGTCAGGTGTGAACATCCCTGATGGCTGTGCTCTGCTGGCCCAACACGGGATCCTGCAGGAGTGGGGATGAGGGAGGTGCTCCAGCTGCTCTTCTGCTCCTGTGGGCTCTGTCCCTGAGTCCAGGGCTGCTGGTGACAGGGATGCTGGGAGCAGCCTGCCTCTGGAATGTTCTTATGTGGACTCCAGAGGATGTTACTGGTTATTTCTCATGGATCACCTGCTGGAGTCAGATCCTGACTGGCTCTGCCGTGTCCTGCAGGTGACGTGTGTGGAGAAGGCAGGCAATGAGGAGAAAATGCTCATCAAAATCTTCCGGTGCCTGGGCAGCTGGTTCAACCTGGGTGTCCTGGACAGCACCTTCATGGCCAACAGCAAGCTGCTGTCCCTGCTCTTCGAGGTGCTGGTGAGTGTTTCCCAGGAGGTGGGGGGTTCCAGGGTGGGGGCTGGAGAATCCCAGCAGGACTGAGGTGTGGGGCAGGGGGTTCATCTCTCCTGTGTCACACAGACTCTCTGGTTCCCTCTGGGCCAGATCAGCTCCACAGAGTGGGCAGTGCCTCTGCTGGGAAGTGCAGGCAGGGAAGTGCCACTGCCCACGAGGTGCCAGGTGAGGTTTGTCACACCCAGAGGTGCCAGGTGAGGTTTGTCATCCTTGTGGCTGGGCATCGGAAGCCTTTGTTGGGGTTTGATGGTCAAATCAGGGGGTTGAGGTTATTTTGGTTTCTTCCCAGATTGTCAGTAAAGCAGTATTCCTCTTCTGACCCTTTTTCCTTGGAAGATCCCCTCCTGGAGGAGTTGGGGTGTTTGCCTGGCTGAGTGTGGCAGGGCTGGAGGTGTGGAGAATTCTGTGCCACTGAGCCAGGGCAGGCAGGGAGTGGAGTCAGAGTGAGGAATTCCTGGAGGATGGAGGTTTCTGCTGCAGACATTGTCTGTCCCTCCTCCCTCTCTCCCATGGGATCCCTCATTTGCATGATTCAGTCAATGACAAATGCAGATGAGGGCTCCCAAGAAGGATGTCTGCAGGATCCTGAATATCCATGTGGGATCCTACTTAGAGTGGAGCTGTAGCGGGAGCTGCTCCCAGGACAGGCTGTGGGGCTCACCAGCCTGTTTAGTGGTTAATGGCACTTTGGTGGGGTGTTTTTCCTTCCTCCCCTTCTCCCTTCAGTGGCACCAGGAATTGTTTCCCAAATCCATTGATATCTTGTTCAGTAGGACTCACAGTCTCTGCTCCTTTGTTTCCTCCCTGCTTGCTCTCTCCCAGTTCTCTGTATGTCCTGTCTCCTCCCCTGTAAATCCCCCTCACTCAGTCACCACCCATGGAATTCACTGACCCAGACCATCCCTGGTCAATATTCCGCTTGCTTGTGGAAGCCTTGTTCCCACACCCACCAAGGACTGCCCAGCTCCCACCTCTCCTCCCAGTGGGAGTATGACTCTGTGTCCAGCCAGGTGATGAGCAGCATGGTGGTTTCCTTCCTTCCAAGCTGCCCAGGGTTCCAGCTGGTGTTTCCTCTCCTGTGTTTGCCAGGGAAGTTGCCAGGGTGCCTTGGGTCACTCTGACCTGGAATGTCCAGGGAAACAGGTTATGAGGCCAGTGAGGAGTGGTGGGGGCTGTGGCTGTGCAGGACCTCTACAAAGTGTTTCCACAGAATTCTTTGGGTTGGAATAGATCTCCAGGATCAAATCCATCCATTGTGGGAACAAGAACAAAAACCTGGTGGTTTCATTACTGTCTGATTGCATGATAGAATTGGGGCAGTGGAGGGGCAGCTCCCATCTCTGCTCTGGTGACCAGGGAACAGCTGGAGCTGTGCCAGGGAAGGTCAGGCTGGAAAGCAGGAAAGGTTCTGCCCCAGAGGGTGCTGGGCACTGCCCAGGCTCCCTGAGAAATGGGCACGGCCTGGGGCTGCCAGAGCTCCCCTCCCAGGGATGCAATCCCCTCCCTGGGATCACTGGGGTGTCTGTGCAGGGCCTGGAGTTGGATCTGTGATCCCTGTGCTCCCTTCCAGCTCAGGAGATTCCATGACTCTTTGATAATTGCTGTGCTTTTGTGCCTTGCAGCAACAGGACAAGACCTCGTCCAACCTGCACGAGGCTGCGTCGGACTGCGTGTGCTCGGCCCTCTATGCCATCGAGAACGTGGAGACCAACCTGCCCCTGGCCCTGCAGCTCTTCCAGGGCGTGCTCACCCTCGAGAGTGCCTACCACATGGCTGTGGCACGGGAGGACCTGGACAAGTGAGGGACAGGGCCCTGTGCTCTGGCTGGGAGGGATGGGCAGGACGGTGCTGGCCTAGCTGGTGCCATGTCAGCCTCCAAACAGAGATACCTGTGCCAGGGCATCCGCAGTGCTGGGGGCACTGGGGCTGGGCAGAGCCTGTCCATGTGCTGGGCACTCTGGGGTCTCACCCAAATCCTGGGGGCAGGTCTGGGCCCCTCACTGCAAGAGAGACATGGAGGGGCCAGGGGCTGGGCTGGACTGGAGCTGTGCCCTCACTGGGTTTTTGGAGAAGTTTGAGATCAGTAATTCAGCAGATTTGCTTATTGGAGCCCAGTGTTTGCACCCACTTCTGCTGCTGGAGCGTCTACCAGCTGCTGGCAAAGCAGAAGTTGGGGTTTCTCGCTCTGACCAAGGCCCTGGGCACATTTTGGCCCAGCCGTGCCCTGCACTAGGCTAAAGCCCGTGAGGCTGATCCAGCCCCTGTCCCCTTGTCCCTCTGCAGGGTGCTCAACTACTGCCGTGTGTTCACCGAGCTGTGCGAGACCTTCCTGGACAAGATCGTGTGCACGCCGGGCCAGGGCCTGGGCGACCTGCGCACGCTGGAGCTGCTGCTCATCTGCGCGGGGCACCCGCAGTACGAGGTGAGCTGCAGCCAGGCAGGGCAAAGCCTGCCCCTGCTGCTGCCCCCGCTGCTGCTGCCCCCGCTGCTGCTGTCCCCGCTGCTGCTGCCCCCGCCCCCGCCCCTGCCCCTGCCCCTGCCCCTGCTGCCACAGTTGTGGCCCTGTGAGCTGCGGGCTCTGGAATCCCTGCTCTGCACTCATGGGCAGGACTCTGGCTTCGCGTTTCCTTCTGGGTGTCCTGGAGTTGCCAGCACAGCTCTGAAACCCCTGTTCATGCTTTCCCACGTGTTCAGGTTGAGCTCAGTGGGGATTTGTGGTTCTGGGAATTTTGCCCTGTGAGTGACTGAAAGGCTGGTTCACATCAAAGTGCCCGCCCACCTGCCTTAGGAGGAAACCTTGTCATTGCTTTGCTCTCTTTATTCTTTATTTAATTCTTTATCCTTTTATTCTTCCCAAACCTTTAAGTGCCAGTTGCTGATCCCTGCCTGTGTTCAGTGGATGGAAACTGCTGCCTGGCTGGTTTGCCATGGGAGGTGCAGGGCAGCTGTGCTCCAGCAGGCCCCCTGTGCTCCCTGGGGTCCCTGGGACCCTTTTCCTCCCTTCCGAGGTCTTTTAAGCTCAGTTTTCCTTGGCCACCACCTCATCCTGTGCCCTCAGTGCTGAGGGGGACATGGAGCTCTGCAGCTGCTCCTGACTAAATCTGCAGTCATGGTTTTTGTGCAGTAACCACACAATAGATAAAAGAACCCACCGCAAAGGGACTGCATCCACTTGCAGTGCAAGCTGCTCCCAGTGCTCCAGGCCCCACGCTGGGGTGGTTCTGGGCTGGAGAGGCTTTGGCTGCCAAGGGTTGTGGCAGCTCTTCAGTGTCACTGGGGGATCCCAAGCCCTTTATTAACTGACAGGCAGAGAAATCAGTGGATCTGGGGCGACCAATCCCAGTGTCACCACTGCGTGGCACAGCAGGTCTGACACATCTGTGCTGCTGCCACCCGGGGCCAGGGTTTCTGCTCCTCCATTGGGACTACTGACAGAGTGGGGAAAAACATTCTGCTGGTAACAAAATGCTGTATTTTTCTTTCCAAACAGGTGGTAGAAATTTCCTTTAACTTCTGGTATAGACTGGGGGAGCACCTGTACAAGACGGACGATGCTGTGATCCACAGCATCTTCAAAGCCTACATCCAGCGCCTGCTGCACGCACTGGCCCGGCACTGCCAGCTCGACTCGGACCACGTAAGGGCCTGTGGAATGGGCAGGGGCGTGTGTGTGTCCCTGGGGAACAGCTGGGATGTGTGTGTGTCCCTGGGGAACAGCTGGGATGTGTGTGTGTCCCTGGGGAACAGCTGGGATGTGTGTGTGTCCCTGGGGAACAGCTGGGATGTGTGTGTGTCCCTGGTGGAGGCACTGGGATGTGTGTGTGTCCCTGGGGAACAGCTGGGATGTGTGTGTGTCCCTGGGGAACAGCTGGGATGTGTGTGTGTCCCTGGGGAACAGCTGGGATGTGTGTGTGTCCCTGGGGAACAGCTGGGATGTGTGTCTGTCCCTGTGGAACAGCTGGGATGTGTGTGTGTGTCCCTGTGGAGGCACTGGGATGTGTGTGTGACCCTGGGAGGCACTGGGATGTGTGTGTGTCCCTGTGGAAGCACTGGGATGTGTGTGTGTGTCCCTGTGGAGGCACTGGGATGTGTGTGTGTCCCTGTGGAGGCACTGGGATGTGTGTGTGTGTCCCTGTGGAACAGCAGGGATGTGTGTGTGTGTCCCTGGGGAACAGCTGGGCAGTGGGATGTGTGTGTGTCCCTGGGGAACAGCTGGGCAGTGGGCAGTGGGATGTGTGTGTCCCCTTGGGAGCTGTGTTGTCCCTGCTTGAGGCAGTTTTGTTGGGATCAGGATGGCATGGCTCCCTAGCCAGAGCTGGTATCTTCTTCCCTGCACTCTGGGATGGTTTGTTCTCTCCTCCCCTCCCCATCCCCTTGTTTCCCATCCCTTCCTCTCTTTGTTGGAGCAGGAATACTCAGTGTGTGCTCAGGCTGGTCATGTTTTCCTTGGGCACAGCTCTCCAGACCCTCCAGCAGCCTGGTCTGCAGCAGGAGAGCAGGAATGCTGGCTCTCCTTGAGACAGAATCACCGGTGTTCCCCTGGCTGTGGCTAAGTGGGAACCTGAACTCCCCTGAGCTGCCCTTGTGCTCTCCCTCCTCTCCCTCAGGAGGGAGTCCCGGAGGAGACCGATGACTTCGGGGAGTTCCGGATGCGTGTCTCGGACCTGGTGAAGGACCTGATCTTCCTGGTGGGCTCAGTGGAGTGTTTTGCTCAGGTGAGTCTGTGGGAGTGCAGTGAGGTGCACACAAATGCCAAGGGAGGTCTCTGAGCCCTGGTGGCCTTTGGGACTGGAGGAGGTCACACATGTGTGGTGGGAGCTGTTCTGGGAGAGCGGGAGGTGTGGGAGCAGCAGGAGGTTTCTGACATTTTGGGGAAAGCCACTGTGGTCCCACAGTGTCAGGGTGGCCTGTGGAATGTGGGGATTCCGTGGGCCCACAGCTGGGGTGGGAGTTTGGGGGTGGGAGGGGCCAGGAGCAGGGCCTTGGGGGCAGGGGTTGGTGATGGGCGCTCCTGGCCCCTCGGTGACCGTCCCCCCTGCAGCTCTACGCCACGCTCAAGGACGGGAACCCGCCCTGGGAGGTGACAGAAGCTGTGCTCTTCATCATGGCCTCCATCGCCAAGAGCGTCGACCAGTGAGTCCTGCCTGTGGCCAGGGAGCTGGGGACTGGGGCTGCCTCCATGTGACACAGACACCACAAATGCCCCAAGGACATTCCCATCCCTGGCAGTGTCCAAGGCCAGGTTGGACCGGGCTTGGAACAACCTGGGACTGTGGAAGGTGTCCCTGCCATGGCAGGGGTGGCACTGGAGGGGCTTTGAGGTCTGTTCACACGCAAGCCATTCATTGGGGATCCTTCCACATCCAGGTGGAGCTTTCCTAGGTATCCTTAGTGAAGGTTAAGTCACTGAAGCTGTTTCCGCCTATGTTAGTGACAGTGGAAGCATGGACAGGTGACACCCAGGGTGGTGAGCCCACAGCAAGTCCTGTGTGCTGCCAGCAGTGGGACAACCCAGCTGACCTTCCCTGGGCTTGGAATGCTGTCCCTCCCACGCCTGGGACACTGGGATCCCCATCCCTCTCTTCCCTGGGGGGCTGTGATTGCTGTCACTCCTTTTCCCAAGGAGGCTGGTAACACCATCCCTCCCTTCCTTGTGAGGCTGGCAGTCCTATCCCTCTGCTCCCCACGCACCTGGAGAAGTCACCTCAGTCCCTTCACATCACCAGCTCCTCTTATCTGTGTTGAGTCTGCTCCTGCTCGCTTTTCCTATACCCTGTTCCTGGGAGTGCTGGCTGGAAGCACTGGGGGCTCTGCCCCACCAGCCTGGGATCACCCATCACACCCTCCTACAGCAGAGGAGGCAGTGCCCAGATCATGAACCCCCCTGGTTCTCATGTCCCCAGTAGTGGTGGAGCTCAGTTCCCAGGTAATGAACCCCCTGGTTCTCATGTCCCCCCCATAGTGGTGGGGCTCAGTTCCCAGATCATGAACCCCCCTGGTTCTCATGTCCCCATAGTGGTGGGGCTCAGTTCCCAGGTAATGAACCCCCTGGTTCTTGTGGGGCTCAGTTCCCAGGTAATGAACCCCCCTGGTTCTCATGTCCCCCAGTAGTGGTGGGGCTCTCCCTGGGGGCATTCAGTGTTCCCTGTCCTTTCCCTGCTGTGGCTCTGGTGTCCGGGGCTGAGCCCCACCCTCGCAGGGTTTGTCACAGGGCACGCTCAGAGTCTCCTGTGGGGCGGAGGGTCCGGCAGCCCCTCCCAGCCGGCTCCGGGCGCTGAGCCGAGGCTGTCCCGCAGGGAGAACAACCCGACGCTGGTGGAGGTGCTGGAGGGCGTGGTGCGGCTGCCCGAGTCGGTGCACACGGCCGTGCGCTACACCAGCATCGAGCTGGTGGGCGAGATGAGCGAGGTGGTGGACAGGAACCCGCAATTCCTGGGTGAGTCTCGCGCCCCGCGGCCCCGCCGCGCCCGCCGGCCCCCACTGAGCCCCTGTCTCTGCAGATCCCGTGCTGGGCTACCTGATGAAGGGGCTCTGTGACCGGCGCCTGGCGTCGGCCGCGGCCAAGGCCATCCACAACATCTGCTCCGTGTGCCGGGACCACATGGCCCAGCACTTCTCGGGGCTGCTGGAGATCGCCCGCGCCCTCGACTCCTTCGCGCTGTCGCCCGAGGCCGCCGTGGGGCTGCTCAAGGGTGGGTATCCCTGGGATCTGGGGGTTATCTTGGGGTCTGCTGGGGGATCTACAGGAACTGCTGGGGTATCCATGGGAGTTCTCCCCAGGGTGCTGAGCCTGTCCTCATGGGGTTTGTCCTGATGGGCCCCAAGTCCCATTCCACATGCAGAGTGTCCTCAGGAGTTCCCTTGGGGCTGGAGGCAGAAATAAATCCTAGATTGTTAACTGTCCCCATCCCTGAGACAGAACTCAGGGACTGTCCTGGGCTGGATATGTGGGAAGAATGTGTGGGAAATGCTGAGAGCCAGGCTGGCAGTGGGTCACTGCTCCATCCAAACTCTGGGGATCACCTGCTAGACACAGAGGGTGGAGATTTGGGAGTATTGGTCATTCTTTTAGAGAGTTTGGGCTCAAGAATGGAGATTTTAAACTCAGAGTGTTGGTGTCTCACTGGACTGTTGGGCACCATGAGCCTCCTCAACCAGGGCTGGTTTTAAGGACCTGCCTTAAAGATTTTCAGTGAATTCCAGTGCTGCTGGAGTCTTTCTCCCCAGAGCCAGGGACCCTTCCCTGCAGTCGTGTGCTGCCATGGGAGACAAAACTCCCCTTGTCCTACTGGATGCCCCAGCACTGGCCGAGCTGCTCCTCTCCCTGCCAAAGGGTTTTCTCCCCCTTCCTTAGGACAAACCAGGAATTCCTGAGCCAGGGAGGTTTCTCCCTGGGGTGGTTGGCACCACAGCCAGATCCTGGCTGTGCCAGAGCTTGGAATGAGCTGCTGCCTGTTGGGAGTGGGAGCAACTCAGTGCTCCTCGTGTTCCATGGCTGGGAGTCCCGAAGTGCCTTCCCTGGAGATTCCTAGGATCTCACAGTGTTGCTGGACTGGGACGGGGACACTGGGGACACGTGGTGAGCCCAGATGTGCTTATGGCATCTGCTGGCCTGTCCCTGTCCCTCACACCAGCGTTGCTCCCTGCTGGGACTGAAGTGTTTCTGTGTCTGGTTCAGCCAGAGCCAGATTCAGCTGTGGGGAAGCTCTCCCAGGCCCCAGCCCTCTCCTGCAGCCATTCCATCTGGGAATGTCATCGCCCCTGTGCCCTCCCTGCTCCTGAGCTGTGTGTCCTTGCAGGCACGGCGCTGGTGCTGGCCCGGCTGCCCCTGGAGAAGATCTCGGAGTGCCTGAGCGAGCTCTGCGCCGTGCAGGTGCTGGCGCTCAAGAAGGTGGGTCAGCATGGGGGGGACAGCAGCTGGGAGGGGACAGTGGGGACAGTGGCCAGGCCCCAGCCCTGCTACAGCAACTGTGTCCTCAGAGCCAGGAATTGTCAGGGTTGGAGAAACCCCTGGAGCCCCTTTAGTTCAACTGTTCCCCAGCACTGCCAAAGCCACCACTAATGTCCCCGGGCGCCACATCCACACAGCTCCTAAATCCCTTCAGGGATGGGGACTCCACCCCTGCCCTGGGCAGCTGTGCCAGTGCCAGGAATAATTTCCCTAGTGTCCGACCTGACCCTCCCCTGGCACAGCTAGAGGCCGTTCCCTCTCATCCTTGTACTGTGGGGACAGGGCCCAGCACCCACACAGGACACATCCACGACTGAGGTCTTCCCTAATCCCACCTGAGGAGGGGCAGAGGTGCTGCTGGTGGGGTCAGTGTCCAGGCAGTGTCTTCCCAGGGCTACCTGTGCTCCTAAAATCCTATCCTTTTCCCTTGTTTTCCAGCTGCTCTCCCAGGAGCCAAGCAATGGCCTCTCCTCAGACCCTACAGTGCCCCTGGATCGACTCGCCGTCATCTTCAGGTGAGGAAGGAGCTGGGGCACTGCTGCTCCCCCAGACCCTGACTCTCCAGCCCTTGGGGAACGCGCTGGAAGTCTCTGCTTCCCCAGGTTCCAGCTCCTGAGGTGCCCCCCAAACCAGTTCCTGGTCCACTTCCTACAGCTCCGACCTTTCCTTTGGCTTTAATCCCAACCCCCCTTAACCCTTGGCTGTTCCCACAGACACACCAACCCCCTTGTTGAGAACGGCCAGGTCCACCCGTGCCAAAAAGTCATTCAGGAGGTGCGTGGGAAAGGGCTGGGATTTGGGGACAGGGTTCTGGTGGGGGGTTTTGGGGTGGGAGTTCCCAGGTGTGGGGGTACCTGGGGCGTTGTACAGAGTCCCAGTCCCTGACTGCCAGCGGATCCATGTGTCTGCCCAGGGCTGCACGGGAGGGGAGCTGTGGGGCACCCTCCTGTCCCTCCTGGAAGCAGGGATTGGGGCGTGGAGGGGGAAATCTGAGGCTTCAGCCCTCTGGAAGGGGCCCTGGCTCTGGGAATGCCCCAGGTGATTGATTTCCCTGTCCATGTCCCATTTGCCATGCTGCACTGGAGGGGAGAAACCACCCCAGGCTCCTCCAGAAAGCTTTTCCCCCTCATCTGCCATCCCTCACTGGGATCGGGGTGTTTGGGGACCGGGAGGGAGCGGGCAGTGTTCTGGGTCGGGTGTGACCCCCCCACGTGTCCGTGCCCAGATCTGGCCGGTGCTGTCGGAGACCCTGAACAAGCACAGTGCCGACAACCGGATCGTGGAGCGCTGCTGCCGCTGCCTGCGCTTCGCCGTGCGCTGCGTGGGCAAGGGCTCGGCCGCGCTGCTGCAGCCCCTCGTCACCCAGGTGGGGCTGGGGGCTCTGCGGGGGACACAGCTGGCCCGGCGGGGGCTCACTCAGGTCCCTGTGGCTGCCACAAGCATCGCAGGGTGGCTGTGGGCGCTGGGAAGTGCTGCAGTGGATCCTGGCTGTCTTGGGAATTCCAGCATAAGCCCTTGGGGAGGAGAGAGGCTTTGGAAGAGGTGGGGGTGCCGGGGGGTTGTGGATCCCCATGTGTGTATGATTTGGGAGGAGTGTGTGAAACCCTGCATGGTGCAGCTCCTGGGGAGGTAACCAACCTGAGGGAAGGATCCCTTAATAGCAGAGCTGGCTGCTCCCTGCTCCACTTGGCTCCTGCCAGGCTCCAAGGGGAAGCTTCCATGGAGAAGTGCTGCAGGCTCAGGTGCCCTCAGCAGAGATGCTCCAGGACCTGAGCAAGTCCACTGGGGTGTCCCTGCCCACAGGGGACAGGTTGGGCCCAGAGGGATGTGGGGTCAGGGCAGATGTGGCTGTGCCAGTGTAGCGTTCCTGTCTCCCCAGATGGTGAATGTGTACCGGGAACACCAGCACTCCTGTTTCCTCTACCTGGGCAGCATCCTGGTGGATGAGTACGGCATGGAGGAGGGCTGCCGGCAGGGCCTGCTCGACATGCTGCAGGTGGGGCCCGCCTGCCCGAATCACAGCGTCACTCAGGGGGGAAAATCCCTCTGAGACCATCGAGTCCAACCGTCCCCCAGCACTGCCGAGGCCACCACTGACCCTGTCCCCAAGTGCCACATCCACATGGCTTTTAAATCCCTCTGGGCGTGGGGGACTCCACCCCTGTCCTGGGCAGCTCTGCCAGGGCTGGACAGCCTTTCCAGCAGGAATTTTCCTTAATATCCAGTCTATATGGTTTGGGTGAGAAGGGACCTTGAAGTGTGTCCATGGGCAGGGACACCTTCCACTATCCCTGGTTGTCCCCAGCCCCCTCCAGCCTGTCCTTGGACACTTCCAGAGATGGGGCAGCCCTGGCCTGTTCCATGTGGGGAAGGGCAGCTTGAGGAGTGATCCCAAGTAGCTGCTGATGGATCCCTGTTCTCCCCAGGCTCTCTGCATCCCCACCTTCCAGCTCCTCGAGCAACCCAACGGCCTCCAGAACCACCCGGACACCGTGGATGACCTCTTCCGCCTGGCAGCCAGGTGCCACCTCCTTCCACAGGCCACCCGGCCCCTCTTCCCTCGTGGAGGGTCCCTGTGGGAGCACCCACGGGAGCAGTGGAGTGGGGAGAGGCAGGACCTGCCCTGAGGTCTGTCTGTCTCCCCGGGCAGGTTCATCCAGCGCAGCCCCATCACCCTCCTGCGCAGCCAGGTGATGATCCCCATCCTGCAGTGGGCCATCGCTGCCACCACCCTGGACCACCGGGATGCCAACTGCAGCGTCATGAAATTCCTGCGGGATCTGATCCACACCGGCGTGGCCAACGACGTGAGTGACCCGTGGGGATGTCACCATGGAATCATGGAATGGGCTGGGTGGGAAGGGACCTCAAGGCCCCTCCAGTTCCACCCCTGCCATGGCAGGGACACCTCCCAGTGTCCCAGGCTGCTCCAAACCCCATCAGCCCCACCATCCTCATCTGCCCTGTCCTGTTGTCCCCACAAGCCACCCTGGTTTCTCCACCAGTGCTGGCAGAGCAGCTCTGGGGGTTGCCTGCAGAGCGAGGAGCTTATCCCTGTCCCCAGGCCCTGCCCACCCGCTTCTCCTTCCTCCCACAGCATGAGGAGGACTTTGAGGTGCGGAAGGAGCTCATCAACCAGGTGATGACCCAGCTGGGGCAGCAGCTCGTGAACCAGCTCCTGCAGACGTGCTGCTTCTGCCTCCCGCCCTACACCCTGCCCGACGTCGCCGAGGTGCTCTGGGAGATCATGCAGATCGACCGCCCGGTGAGGGGAGGGACCCCAGAGGGCAGGGCTGGGACCCCGAGGCTCTGCCAAGGCAGGGCCCGGGAGCCAAGTTGGGCTCCACATTCCGAGTTCCTCCCTTTCCCTGGCACAGACGTTCTGCCGCTGGCTGGAGAACTCGCTGAAGGGGTTGCCAAAGGAAACCACGGGCGGAGCCATCCAGGTGACACACAAACAGCTCACCGACTTCCACAAGCAGGTCACCAGGTGAGAGCCACCAGGGTCTCCAGCTGGCACCAGTTCCCTCCTTCAGGCTGGCCTCCAGCAGTCCCAGCCGTGCCTGTGCTGTTGATCCTGCTGGGATGTGCCACCTGCCTGCACGGGCACACGGGGCCCTGGGGCGCCCTTGCTGTCACCCAACGGGTTTTTCTGCCCAGCCCAATCCCAGCGGAGCCACCAGCCCTTCCCGAGCCACCTCCTCATCCCCGTGAGTCACTGGTTCCAGCTGCCAGGCCCTGCCCAGGCCTGTCCCTTCCCAGGGCCACCAGCTGCTTTGGGAGCATCACCTCCCTCTTGTCCCTGGACAAATCCCAGACGCTGAGTGCCCGGGGGCAGCTGGTTCCTTCCACCCAGCCCACCACCGTGATAGCATACGAGTTTCCTCCAGGAACAGTCCTGGGAGCTGCCAACCTCCTTCTGCCCTGGTGATTGTCCCTTCCTCTCTCCCAACACCTTGGAGGCGAGCTGTCACACTCCCAGCTCCCATCCCTTGGCAGGACACCTTCCCTGGGTCCCAAATGTCCCCTTGGGGTCATCCGCCGATGTCCCCCCTTGTCTTGCAGTGCTGAGGAATGTAAACAAGTCTGCTGGGCTCTGAGGGACTTCACCCGCCTGTTCCGATAGCTCTGGCTCCACGTGGCACCTGTCTCCCAGGTAAGGGCCTGGCTCCGGGGTCCCCCACCCCACAGGACAGCGGGGACAAAGGGTTGAAGCTCCCTTCCTCCTCCCAGGAATGTCTTAAAGGAGAAGACAGGAAACAGCAACCCAAGAATGTGTCCCACAATCAGCCGAGGGCTCTCGCCCGCTCCAGCGCGTCCCGGAGTCCGGAGCCACGGGAGGAGGGCTCGGGGCCCCGCCTGCCCGGCGGCCCCGCCTGCCCGGCGGCCCCGGCCCGGGGCTCGGCCACCGCCCGAGCAGCAGCCCCAGGGCGGCGCCTCCATCCCGACTGCAACCCACCAGGCACCGGAGCCACGCGGAGCCACTCGCGCCCGCCCGGCAGCAACAGAAGTAGAAAAACTTTCTGTGAAATGGAGACAAAAAAGAAGGAAAAGAAACAAACAAAAAACAAACAGTACAAATTGTTTAGGAAGATGGGGGGGTCAGTCTGGGGGTCCTGGGGCGCTGCCCCCCCTGAGCCCACCGTGGCCTGCCTGCTGCCGACTCCCAGAGACGACACAGGCGGGACGGACTCTGCAAATAGAGATTTATATTTTATTTTGTTCTGCTTTTTTTGTTTGTTTTCTTGTTTGGTTTTTTCTTTTTTTTTTCCCTTTTTCGGGGTTTTCTTTGGTTTGATTTTGGGGTAGGAGGCGGTGGCTCGAGTGCGGGCAGGGCGGGCGGGCGCATGCGGTTCCCTCCGGGGGTGTGTAGCCATCTCGAGAACAATAAAAAACAACAAAAAACTGAAAAAATAAATTAAAACCTCCTAAAGTCCCTCTGGTTCTCCTTCCAGGGCTGGGGCTGCTTTGTGCCCCCCCAGCGCTGGGTACCCCCCATCCCTGGGGGCTCCAGGTCCAAGGCGACCCCAGCCCTGTTTTCTTGCTGTTTCCCCCAAACCTCCCAGGGGGCTGATCCTTGGCAATGCGGGGAGGGGCCCAGAGCTGCCCCAGGGCGAGGGGCACCGTGTCCTTCCCCTGCCACACACCCTGGTGCTGGTCACTGCCAGGATGATGCTGGGTGGCCCCAACCCCACCAGCTGAGATGGCCACGGAGTGACTCACCCCGCTTGGCAGTGTCCCGCTGTCCCCGTGTCCCTGTCAGTGGGGCAGGGGGCCGGGTGGCAGCGCCCAGGGCCCCGTGGAGGGGCCGGGCGGGGGCTGCGCCGGCGGCAGCCGCTGGTGGCTCTGCCAGAGCTGGTGCAGCTCCTTGAACTGCTCCACCATCCTGTCCTTGAGGTCGGGGTGCGAGATCTGCAGCGGGATGCTGTCGGCCGACCAGGACAGCTCCCCGGAGAACATCTCCAGCAGCAGCCGCGCCGCCACCGGCACCACCTGCGGGAGCCGCAGGGCGTCACCGGGGCAGGGGCCCCGCCGTGCCCCCGGGGCAGCCGCGGGTCCGGCCCCTCACCTGCACCGTGATCAGCTTCTTCTCCTTGGGCTTCTGGTCCGGCCACTCCTCGCCAAAGCAGAGGAAGATCTCAAAGGGGGGTGGGGTGGGGGTCTGCCCCTTCTGGAACTGGATGAGGCCTGCGGGGCCCAACACCGAGGTGAGGGACAGGACAGGACCCCACACCTGCCTGGGCCACCAGCACACCACTGAGGGCAATCCCGAGAACCAGCTGGTGACCCCCATCCTGGCTCTGTCCCCCCATTCCACCAGGTCCCCGTGTACCATCTGGTGTCCCCACCATTCCAGCTGGTGTCCCCACTGCACGTTTTGCCCCTGATGGTGTCCACGTGCCTGGTGTGCCCCCACCCCAGCTGGCCTCTCCATCCCACTCCATTGCCCTCAAGGGACATCGGGCCACCCCCCCTTCCCCTCTGACCGTTGAGGAAGCCCTCGAGGCTGAAGAGCTTGGTCCTTGTCTCCCTCTGGATGGGGTTGGGGCCGGGCTGGGGCGCAGCACAGGGCCCAGTCCAGAAGACCTTGCACTGGCAGAGCCGGAGGGCGAAGAGGTCCTGGCCCTGCAGCTCCAGGATGAGCCCTCGGTCCAGCACGTCCAGCAGCTGGTGGGTGTAGAAGCGCTGCTTCTCGTTGGGAATGGCGTCGGGAGCAGGGAATGGCACCTGCTCCAGCGTCAGGGGCCCGAAGAGCTCCTCCTGCTCCCGCGTGGGCTCCAGGCTGCTGTGGAACAGCCGGCAGCCGTGGGGGTTGCTGACGGTCAGGGCGCACACCTGGCGGCCCCGGTACTGGAACTTCAGCTCCAGGTCAGTCACTGCCGGGGGCCACAGGGTCAGAGGGGCTGGGAGCACCCCAGGGCCACCCCCGTGCACCCCCTGGCCACCCTCATCCATCCCACAGCCACTCTGCCCACGGTCACCCCAATCCAGCCACCCCATGGCCACCCTCACCCAGCGACCCTGTGGCCACTCCCATCTGTCCCATGGCCACCCCACACCCATGGCCACTCTGTCCCAGCACCCCATGGCCAACCCAGTCCTTCCAGCCACCACACCCATGGCCACCCCAGCTGGCACCCCCAGGCCCCCCAGCCCTGCTCACGTGGCAGCATGTGAGGGCTGACGAGCAGGTCGGGGATCAGGTGCTCTGTTGGTGCCACCGGGCAGGCGGGCGAGGGCCCTGGGGGGCCCAGGGGGGGCCCCATCTCAGCGAGGGCACCGGGGAGCAGCTCAGGGGCCCCGTGGGCGCCCCCCGCCTCCCCCTGGAGCAGTGCCGGGGGGGGAGGCCCAAAGGGCCCCCCCGGGGGGCAGCGGCTGGCAAAGGGGAGGGCCTCCTCCTTGGGCCAGGGGTAGGGGGGCAGCAGGTCCCCCCCGTGCTGTGTGTCTGGAGCAGAGAGGGGGGTCAGAGGGTGCACCCCAGCCCCCTGACACCCCGACCCACCCTGAGCCCCCCACTCACCATCGATGCTCAGGGATGTCATCTTGTGGAGCTGCAGGGCAGAGTGGGCGTTACAGGGACCCCCTGGCCCTCTGGGGCGTCCACGGTTTGGGGATCCCCCACCCCGAGCCCCCCCAGATACCTGGCTGACGTCTTCCTCCCCGCTGCAGCCATAGTCATCCTCGTCCCCCCCGTCTGCAAGGGACAGAGGGGCTGGGAACTGCAGAGGGAACTGGGGGTGCTGGGAGGGGATACTGAGGGGTTCTGGGGACCCATGAGGGGGGTATTGAGGGGTACTGAGCACTCATGGGGCACTGAGGCTTCACAGGGGGGTGGGTCCCTTGGAGGGGGGGCAGGTCTCTGGGGGTGCTGGGTCCTTGTGGGGTGTGGGGGGCTGCAGAGGGGCTGGGACCTCACGGGGTGCTGGGGTTTGTGGGTGTGGGGGACCTGGGGGATGTCAGGTCTTTGTGGGGTGCTGGGACTTCGGGGGCTGCTCAAAGGCCTCCCCAGAGCCCCCCCGGTACCTGCGCCCCCGGGGGGCTCCTCGCAGAGCTCGTAGATGCGGAAGGGTTGGGCCGGGGACCCGCGGGGCCCGTCCAGCAGCAGCCGGAACTCGCGGCTCTTGTTGAGGGCGCAGCGCAGCGTGGCCTTCCAGCGCGGCGGGTCCGGCGGGTCCCCGGCCCGGTACCGGCCCGTCTCCTGCGCCCACGCCTGCGTGGGGGTCAGCGCCCGGCACCCCCAGCCTGTGTGTCCTGCCACCCCCCATCCCATGTGCCCCCATCATCCTTGTCACCCCCATCCTGTGTCCCTGTCACTCCTGTGCCTTGTCCCCCATATCCCCACTGTCACCCATCCCATGTCCCCACTGTCACCCCATCATCCTTGTCACCCCCATCCTGTGTCCCTGTCACTCCTGTGCCTTGTCCCCCATATCCCCACTGTCACCCATCCCATGTCCCCACTGTCACCCCATCATCCTTGTCACCCCCATCCTGTGTCCCTGTCACTCCTGTGCCTTGTCCCCCATGTCCCCACTGTCACCCCATCACACATCACCCCATCCCATGTCCCCACTGTCACCCCATCACACATCACCCCATCCCATGTCCCCACTGTCACCCCATCACACATCACCCCATCCCATGTCCCCACTGTCACCCCATCACACTTTGCCCCATCCCATGTCCCCCAGGTCCCCATTGTCCCCGCCCCACGTGCCCATTGTCACTCCCGCCTCGTGTCCCCGGGGTCACCTTGAAGATGGTGTCGTGGTCCTGGGGCCCCGGGGGGTTCCTGGTGGCGTGTCCCCAGGGGATGACGAAGCGGCGGTGCTCGGGGTCGAGCCAGCGCAGCCCCGGGAAGCGCCGGCTGCTCACCTGGGCCACCAGCCAGGGCTTGAGGCGCACCCGCCGCGGGGGCTCCATGGCTCGGGGACACCGGCGGGCACCGCGCGACCCCGCGGGCCGCCCTCGGTCCCGAAAGAGGAACCGGGCCCCGCACGGCCCCTCGGGGGAGCCCCGGTTCCGCTTTCAGGGCCGGGAGGGTGCGGGAGGCGCCCCGGGCTCTGCCTCCCCCGGGGGTGTCGGGGGCGTCACCCGCACCCGAAAGCAGAAGCTGCGGTGGCTTCAGGGAAAGAAAAGAGGAGCTGAGAAGGGGAGGGGACACGAGGGACAGGAGGGACAGCAGGGACAGGGGACAGAGCGGAGAGTGGGACACAGGGAACGTGGGATGTGAGGGGGACGGAGGGGACACGAGGGACAAGGGGAGGACCCGGGATGGGAGACACGGGGACACAGAGTGGACAAGGGGAGTACACAGGGGACAGGGGACACACGAGGGATGGGGGACACGCAGCGACACGGGATGTGGAGAGACACGGGAAACATGCGGGAGACAGGGGACATGGAGAAGGGAGGAGGGACACGGGTGACGAGGAGAGAGAGAACACGGGATGGAGAGGACACGGTCAGAGGATGAGGGGGAACGGGGAACACAGGGTCAGGGGGTGGCACACGAGGGATGGGGGGACACGGAGAGCACATGGGGGACACGGGGACACGGGAAGTCCCGACCGCGGTCCTTGCGCAGTCACAGGAGCCCCGCCAGGGGAGCCCCCCCCGCTCCCCTCGGGCCGGGGGTCCCCGCCGGTCCCTCCTTGCGAGGCAGCACCCACGCGTGTCGCACGGATGGGGGCGGCAGCCGAGCCTGGGCACGGCGTGTCCGGGGCTGCCGCCCCCCTCGCAGACGGGGCACTGTCCCCGCGCGTCCCCGCGGCTTTTCTCGGCACCTCAGCATCGCTCCGCCACGGCGCCCACTGCCGCGGCCCCCTCCCCACCGCCCCCTCCCCACGGGGTCCCACCCCACGGGAATCCCCCGCGGACTCCCCGCGCCCGTCGGGAGCGGCCCCGGGTCTCACCTGCGCTCGGGGCCGCTCCCGGGGCCGCCGCCCGGCGCTTCCGCACGCGGAGCCGGGCGTGGGCGTGGGGCGAGACCGGCCGGGACCGCCCCGGGACACGGGGCGTGGAGCGGGGCTCCCCGTGTCCCCATGGGACCCTCCCGTCGTGTCACCCCTCTCGTGTGCCCCCGAGCCCCCGCAGTGCGGCCCCCAGCTCTTCACCCCCATGTGCCCCCTCCTTGTCCCCCTCGTGTCCCCCCCGTGTCCCGCCCCGTCTCCCCAGCTGTCAGCCCACACTGCTGGCAGACCCCTCATTAACATACACTTTGCATATATTTGCATACACAGTACCATTTCCATCTCCACGTGACGCGAGGGGCTCTCCGCGGGGGGCGGGAACACGGGGGCGCCTTTGCGGGCTTTGATTGGTCGCAATCGCTGTCATTCATCTATGGGCTCGCCCACGCTCCGGCCCCTGGGTCAGCTGTCTGTCAACGAGGGGGCGTGGTTTTAGGTGGGCGTCACCAAGGGCGGCAACAATGTAGCGGGAATGGGCGGGACCTTCCCCGGGGCGGGGCTACTCTCCCGGTACGGGGGCGGGGCCTGTCCGGGCCGGGGCGGGGCCGGGGCCGGGGGCGGGGCTGCTCGCATGGCGCCGGGCGCGCCCCGCCGCACGCCGGGCCCCCCCGGTGCCCCCCGCGCCCCCCCGGTGCCCCCGCCCCGCCCCGGGAGGAAGAACCGAAGGAGGTACCGGGACTCCCCCTGCCCTCGCACCCGCCGGTGAACGGGACCCCTAAATACTGCCACGCGGGGGCGGGGTGCGGATGTGTCCCCGGCGGTGCCGCTGTCGGGATGTCCCCGGGGGGACGGAGGGGACTCGGGGGCCCCGGCGGGCTTGGGCCAGTCTCGCCCCGTTTAACTCGCAGATCTCGGGGGTTTAATGTTATCTTTCGCCCCGATCCCGGTACGACCGCTGGGAACGGGAGCGGGGCTTTCTCGAGGGGAGCGCAGATCCCGGGGGAGTGCTCGGAGAAAGGAGAGGATCCCACTGGATTCAGGGTGGTGGTGGGGGAGTAGAGCCCCGTGGATTCCCGGGAGAAGATCAGATCAGATCCTGGTGGATTCCCAGGGAAGAGGCTCAGATCCCTGTGAGTAGGGGGTAGGAGCGGAGCAGGTGGATTCCCGCCTGGATCACTGACTGCGCTGCAGCTTATCCCACCACTCTGCCTGTTCTTGCCCTGTCCGTGCTTTTCCCGGGATCCCAGCTGATCCCGAGGGACAGCTGCAGCCTGTGAGTCTGGCCGCCCGCCAGGGCCTGATCCCGGTTAGGGAAAGGCACCCAAGGCACCTGTTTTGGGGTGCGGAAGGGATGTGTTCCCCAGGATCCCAGGGGGATCTGCTCAGACCTCGCTGGGGGTTTCTCCACAGTGGGATCCTGGGCGGGTGAGCGGCAGCATGGAGCATCTCGGCTGGGATTCTGGGAAACGGGAGATCAGGGGACAAAATGGGGGAAAACCTCAGGTTTGGGTCATCCTGCAGTCGCTCCTTCCACCCCAAACCGGTGCTGCTGCCGTTGCATTCCCGGGCACGCTGGTCCTCCGCTGGGTCGGGGTTTCCTCCCAGCCCGGCGCAATTCACCCTCTTCACTTGGTATTTTTCCGGAAAGAGAAACCGGAATAAATCTTCGGATCACCTCGTGGCGGTGGCCATGAGAGGGAGCCTCAGAACTGCCCACGCCGGAGCTGCTCCGGGTGGTGTTGGACGGGATTCCCTGGAGCTGGGCTGCTGCTCCCCGGGCCTGCCGCTGCTCTGAGTGCCGTCCCCATGGACTGGGTTTTGGGGCTACTTCACGCGGGTTTGGGCCATACAGGGAGAGCCTGTGGCAACACGGCTCCAGCGCTTTCTCCTCCCTGATTTGGTGGCTGTGGAGCTGGGACGTGCTGCCAAGGAGCTGCCTGGGGCGCCGGCTCTGCTCCGGGATGGAGGTCCGTCCCCTCGGCGGGTCGGCTCTCCAGTTCTGACAGTCCCTGCTCTCCACGGCAGCTCCGAGTGGCCGGTCCAGCGGAAGCTGCGGGAATTCTTTGCCATCCCGCGGTGCCTGGTCAGCGTGTTCAGCCTCTTCCTGGTGGAGCTGATCCGCTTCCTTGGCGAGGCCGTGGTGCAGGTGAGCCGCCCTTTCCCGCAGAGCCACGGCCGGAGCAGCTGCTGGCATGTCAGAGTCCCTCAGTACTGGGAGCAGGAACCTCCACTGCCGCACCTTTCCCTCCCGTAGTGGAATTTTTGTGTCTCAGCCTATGTTTGGTGACTCCTGCTGGCAAGTATCCCTCAAAGACAGGATTTCATCCCAAATCCAGGCGCTGGTGGTCGGTGTCCTGACAGCCATCGGCGACCACGTGCTGAAGCCGTTCCTGGCGGCGGCGTTCCACAGCCTCCTGCAGCCGCTCCTGCTCTTCCTGCTGAAGGTGCTGGGCGGCGTGCGGGACCTGACGGAGCCCGTGCTGGACGTGGTGGCCCGGGTATGCTCGCAGCTGGCCGTGCTGCTCCGCGCCGTGCGGCTGGTGGAGATCCGCCTGCGCCCCGACCTGCGCGCCGGCCCTGCCGACGGCGGCGCCTGAGGGCAGCCTCCGCCTGCCCAGATAAGATAAGGAGGAAGAATTCCTGGGAATTGCGGACGAGCGGGACCAGCTGCGGCCCAGGAGGCTCCGGAGCGACCGTGATCTCCACGTTTATCTCCACGTGTGTCCGGGCAGGGGCAGCACACGGCGTGCTGGGGGTTGGTTTGGATCTTCTAGTTCTGCAAATATCTCCTTAACTTAATTAAATTCCAATTTTATCCATTGGACCATTGCTCCAGTGAGGTGTTTTTCCTCTTCCTGCCTGGAAAAGTCGGCTTTTCACTGAGTAGGACTTCCCTGTGCAGTCTCTTGCCACCAGATGGGTTCCACTAGCTGTGGTGGTGCCCAGGGCCTGTGCCTCGGGCACTGCCGGGAGGGGATGGCTTCTGCCAGCTTCCAGCTCTCTGGAATGGTCTCCAGAGCCAGTGGTATGGGACAGACTGGGATTTGGGGGCGATTGAAAAATAGGGATTACAATATAACGGAATAACCACCTCTGTGTTCCTAACACCTGGTTCTGGTGCGTGATTTGGGTCACGTATTCCCTTCGGGATGAGGCGGCCAAGGAGAGCCAAACAGCGGCAGCAGAGCTCTGGGTGTGTTTTACAAACCCTTGGAGGGACTGAGCTGTGTTTTGGGGCTCCCCCACCCCCAGCCTCAGCTCCCTCTGCCCTTTCGCCGTTCCAACGACGCTGCCTCCCGGGAGCGTCTCCCCCGGCTGGTGCAATCCCCGTGTTCCCGATGATTCCATGCCCAAAGCCCTTTGCTTTTTATGGGCAGGAGCAGCATGTTTGGAGCTTCCCCGGCTGTAAGATCATCCGCGGGCCAGCGCCGGGGCCGGAGCGCTCCTGCTGGGGGCCAGGCTCGCCGGGCTATTTGGGGGGTGCTGAGTTCACGGAGCCGTGACGGGATGTTCCCTGGGCACCGCGAGGGGCCGGGAGCTGGGAGCCAGCCCCGAGGAGCTCTCCGGGCTCGGGTGACCAAGGGCAGCGCGGGAATGGGCACTGAGAGCTGCTGGGCAGCGGGAAGCAGCCAGGCCCTCCGGGACAGGCAGGGCTGCACGTGGGCACAAACATGAGCGGGCACAGGGACCGAATCCAGGATGTCCTGCAGCACAGGCACCATGCCACGACAGCCACACGCAGGGTCTGGAGCTCCTCAGGACCCCGGGAACACACGATTGCCCCTGGGCACTTGCACCCTCGCTGGGGCGCAGGCCTGGCCTGACCACTGCTCCCGTGACCTTGCCCTGGGGAAACAAACCCGAGGAGGGAAGGGCAGAATTGATGGGGGGTTTCTCATGGCATTGATTTAGCTGGCGAATCACTTTAATGTTTGAAGTGGTTTTAATTAAATTTGGCTGCTCTGGAACCAGGAATTCCCCGGCACAGTTTCTCCTTTTTGGCTCAAGCTCTCCCAATCAAAGGCCCAGTAGATGGAGAGAGCTGGGAAAATTCAACGCGGATGGTGTCATCTTTGACCTCCATCCGTCATCCTGCAGCGGGAGTGGAGGGCGGAGAAAGCCGCGGGGCTGGGAGCTGCCGCCTCCCCGCAGCCCGTCCTGCCGGGATCCCGGGAGCTCCAAATTCCAGCCGCTTGGAATTCGGGCTGTACATCCAACGGGAGCGTGCGGCTCAGAGAAACCCACGGCATTGTGGGGTGCTAAGGGGGGAGCGGGAGGTCTGGCCACCCCCTCACCAGGGGGGTGAAAATCCTCTTTTCTTCCTCAAAACATGCCTGAGGCGCGCGGAGCCCGGGTACTGCCGCGCCCGGGGCCGGCGTGTGCCGGGGGCCAGCGGCGGTGCCCCGGGGCTGGCAGGACAATGCCGGGTGACCCGCGCGGGGACAGCGCCGTGCCGGGACAAGGACATTTCTGGGCTGGCGTTCTGACAGCCGGGCTGGCAGCGCCCTCGCATTGCTGCTCCCTGAGATCACGGCTCCCAGCGCCCGGCCCGGGCACACGCGGCCGGCCGAGAGGCGCCCTCCGCCTCCCCGGGCTCGGTGCCGCTCCGGCGGCCGGGAGCGCGGTGCCTGCGGCCGGGGCTCCGCGGTGCCGGCCCGGAGCGGCCGGAGGAGGGGGCGTGGGCCCGGATTCAGCCGGCTGCAGCGGGAGCGGAGCCAGGGCTGAGCGCGGCCTCCTCGGTTCTTCCCTAAATAGCCGGCGGCGGGCAGGAGGATTAGCCGGGGCATTCCTCGGCCCACCGTCCTCCCACAGCCGCATCGCTCCCGAGCTCCCCCGGCCGCGGGATTCCTGCTCCTCCCTCACGCCGCCCTTCCCCTACTCCGCAGGGGTACCCACAGCCACCCGAGCCCGGCTGCCTTCCCCCCGTTTGGCAGCGGCCTTTGGGCTTTCCCGGTGACGCCCGGCCCCACCGGTGGAGCCCGGGGCCGCTCAGAGCCACTGCCCGTCCCCAGCGGTCATGGCTGTGCCAGCTCAGGGACAGTGTCCAAGGACAGGGTCTGGGGACAGAGCCTGGGGACAGTGTTCGGGGACAGAGCCCGGGGATGGAGCCTGAGGAGAGGGCCAGGGATAGGGCTCAAGGACAGTGCCCGGGGACAGAGCCCAGGGAGCCCAGGAACAAGGCCCGAGGACAGGGCCCAGACACAGGGCCCAGGAACAGAGCCCAGGGACAGGGCCTGGGCAGCACCATGTGGGGCCAGGCTTGTTGGGTTCTGGGGATTGACCCGGCGGCTGGTCTGGGGATTGGACCCAGCCCGGCTGCGTCTGTGGATTGGACCCAGGCCGCTATGGTTTGTGGGATTGGGCCCAGGCCTGGCTCTGGCGTTCTGTGGGATTGGACCCAGGCCCGGTCTGGGTTCTGTGGATTGGCCCAGGCCTGGCTCTGGGTTCTGTGGGGTTGGGCCCAGGCCCGGCTCTGGGTTTGTGGGATGGGCCCCGGCCGGCTCTGGGTTCTGTGGGATTGGGCCCAGGCCCGGCTCTGGGTTCTGTGGGATTGGGCCCAGGCCCGGCTCTGGGTTCTGTGGGATTGGGCCCAGGCCCGGCTCTGGGTTCTGTGGGATTGGGCCCAGGCCCTGCTCTGGGTTCTGTGGGATTGGGCCCAGGCCCTGCTCTGGGTTCTGTGGGATTGGGCCCAGGCCTGGCTCTGGGTTCTGTGGGGTTGGACCCAGGCCTGGCTCTGGGTTCTGTAGGGTTGGACCCAGGCCTTGCTCTGGGTTCTGTGGGATTGGACCCAGGCCCAGCTCTGGGTTCTGTGGGATTGGGCCGAGCCCAGCCATGGGGCTCAGCTCTGGAGCGTGGCATGAGACTGTGAGGGAATGCCCTGTGCCCACAGCGGGTCACACCAAGGCACCAGAGCATTGGGATGGATGGATGGGGAATGAGCCATTGGAAGAAGCTGGGAACGGCTCCGTGGTTTGGTTTCCTGACACTACCTTCCTTCCCATGGGCTGAGGGAAACTGAAGCGGAGCACGAGTCAGCCTTTCCCATCGGGATGCACCTGCCAGGCAGCCTCCTTGATGGAGGTTCTGCATTCCAGCTTCTCCATCCCTGTTTCTCTGTCCCTTCCATACAAAATCTCCCACTGCAGGTCCAAGTGCTGGACATGGACTATGCACACCCTCATTCAAACCCTCCCAGATTGCTAAAACATTTCCATATATCCTCTTTTCCCCACATTTCAAGCTCGGGTTTCCCATCCTCACAGAAGCTCCAGGACCTCCAGGGGCTGTTCTCATATCCCCTGTGTTTTGTCTCTTCCCAGACCATCCCAGCTCTTGCCCCAGGGGTTTCTCAGGGAATTCACAGAGGGGAAGCCCGTGTGGAATCTGTGTCCAGGGCCCTGTGGTGGCTGTGGTGGGTGGAGGGGATCGATAATAGGCAGACCAATAAAATTCCCTCTCCTTTGCCCAAATCCTGAGGCAATCCTCCCTGGAGCTTTGCTGGCTGGCATGTGTGACAATGAGGCAAACAAGGCTGCAGCCAAAAAGCTGGTTAACAAATAACACGTGGTCCTAAATTCTGGGATTTGGAAGTGTCTGAAGGTCCCATTAATAAATATCCAGCTGGGAAGTGTGTTAAAATCAGAATTTTTACCCAGTTTAGGATCTGCTCTCGTGGACAGCTGGGAGTGGGACAAGATCATTGGGGAAGGGAAATGTTGTCTGTCAGTGCTGTCTGAGCAGAGAAACCCCTAAATGTCCACAGTTTGGGCAAAACCAGTGGGATTGAGGGACTGGGGAGGTCAAGACAGGAAAACAGGAACTGGGAGTGGGTTTTGCTTTATGCTAGAAACAGGCAGAGAAGAGGATCCAGCTGCAAAGTGTCAATGGCTTTAAAAGACTGAGAACCTGGAAGAACTGAATAAAGGAAACAATGGGAATGGTGTGAGGTGTGAAAAAAAGGGATTTGTGAGGGACTTGGATCACGGAGGTCATTCAGCTCCTCTGGAAGGGGAGGAAAAGGGAATTCCATGAGCACTTCCGTAAGGAAATACAATAAATCACTCCCAGAGCAGCGGAGAGCTCCGGGCTCAGCTAACATGAGAAAAGGCAGCTGTGCAGTCAGAAGGTGGGTGGATCAAATGGGATTTGCTTCCCCAGGAATGGTCAGATGAGGCTGTGAGGGAAGAGGTGGATTGTCCCTGCCACGGGGAAAGCTGATGGAGAGCACGGAAAGCGCCTCAAATTCCCCTCAGTCCTCTGGGTTTTGGTGGGCATTGCTGGGCCATGGCCAGGACACCGGGAGCCGCTCCGTGTCCCTGGGACTGGGCACAAGTGTCCACCCCAGATCCTCCCGATGACCACTCCAAGATGTATTTTATTCAAAAAATCCCTCACATTTCAACATCCTAAGGAGTTTATTTCAAAAAAAAAAAAAAAAAAAAAAAGAAAACCAAAATGACCCTCAAACCATTTTTAAAAAACCCATCTAAACCCCTTTAACTTACATTTTAATAAAAATTTAAACATTTCAACCCTCCTGAGCCACCCTTTGTTCAAAAAACCATCTCAACCCCGGAGACATATTTTCTTAATACGATAAAAAATCTCATTCTTTCAGTGCCTGTTCCCCGTATCTGGGACCATTTTGCTCTCAAGACTGTGTGATTCCAGCACCAAGGGAGATTTAACGAGGGGAAAAACACAGTGGGAGGTTTTCCAAGGAATTTTGGGCTGCGCTTTTTCAGCCCGTGACTTCACTGTGGGGCCGTGTCCGAGTGTCGGCGCTGGCAGCGCTCCCGGCGAGGGTGGAATTATCTCACTGACTGTAAATATCTGCCGGAGCCTCTGCCCGGCCCGGCTCCCTGGGAGAGGAGAGCCGCAGCCCCGGGATGCTCCCGCTGCCCTAATTTAGGCATTTCTGCAGGGCGGATGAATCACGGCGCTGGAAGCGCTGGTTTCCCGCAGGGACTGCCGCGTGTCCGCGGGGCTGGGCCGGCGCTGACCTCAGCCCCCGATGTGTCACGGAGGAGGCAGCGCGGGGAAATAGAGCCTGACGCTGCCGGGAGCCCGTAGAGCGGGATCTGGGTCCTGGAGACATTCCCTGCCGATGGGGTCACCCCTCGCGCAGGGAGCTGGGCACCAGAGCGAGGTGTATTTATAGCCGGGCCGTCACTCGGGCCGCGGAGCCCTGGCGCTATTTCGGGATGATGCGGTCATGGCTCGGGGCACGGCTGGAGCGTGGAGAGAGGGGCCGGGGGCTGTCCAGGGCAGGGAACGGAGCTGGGGAGGGAATGGAGCCCCAGGAGGGCTGAGGGAGCTGGGCAGGGGCTGAGCCTGGAGCAAAGGAGGCTCAGGGGGGACCTTGTGGCTCTGCACAAGTCCCTGCCAGGAGGGGACAGCCGGGGGGGTCGGGCTGTGCTCCAGGGAACAGGGACAGGAGCAGAGGGAACGGCCTCAGGCTGGGCCAGGGCAGGGGCTGGGGGGATTTTGGGGAATTCCCTCCTGGAAAGGGCTGTGCAGCCCTGGCACAGGGGTGGGGTCCCGTCCCTGCTGGGATTTCAGAGCTGTGTGGATGTGACATTTGGGGACATAGGCAGTGGTGGCCTTGGCAGTGCTGGGAAAACTCGATGATCATGGAGGCTTTTCCAACCAAAATCAACTGTAAGCTGGTCAAAGTTATCCCATTTTCAAGATGGCCCAGAGGCACAAGCTGCAGGCTCCAGGCCTGTTGGTGTCCCTTTGGTACCCTTAGAACCTTGGAATGGATTCCTCTGGGAGTTATTGAGAAGGCTGCAGACCCCAGAGAACATCTTGATTGCCAAACCTCCTTACCTTGTACCACAAGGTCCTCCTGAGCTGATACAGGAAAAACAGAAAAAATAATTTTGGATCTCAGTAAAGCTTTTCCAGAATCTCAGAATCATTGAGGCTGGAAAAGCCCTCCCAGCCCATCCAGTCCCAGCTGTGCTCAAAGCCCACCTTGTCCCAGCCCAGAGCTCTGAGTGCCACCTCCAGCGCTTCCTTGGACACCTCCAGGGATGGCCACTCCAAAGCTCCCTGGGCAGCCCCTGCCAATGCTTAACAACATTTATGGAGAAGGAATTTCCCCAAAATCCACCCTGAGCTCCCCTGGCCCAGCCTGAGGCCGTTCCCTCTGCTCCTGTCCCTGTCCCTGGAGCACAGCCCGACTCCCCCGGCTGTCCCCTCCTGGCAGGGACTTGTGCAGAGCCACAAGGTCCCCCCTGAGCCTCCTTTGCTCCAGGCTCAGCCCCTGCCCAGCCCCCTCAGCCCTCCTGGGGCTCCAGACCCTTAACATCTTTCTTGAAGTTTGAGATGTTTCAGCTCTGTCTCTTTCCAGATCTTTCTGGACAAACTGCCCATCCTAGTGGGATAAACACCTCAGGACCCAGGGAACGGCTGGAGCTGTGCCAGGGGAGGGATAGCATGGACATCAGGACAGGCTCTTTTCCAAGGGTGCTGGCACTGCCCAGGCTCCCCAGGGAACGGGCACAGCCCCAGAGCTCCAGGAGCGTTTGGACACTGCTGCCAGGGATGCCCAGGCTGGGATTGTTGGTGATAGGAAAGGTGTGCACTCATGTCTATACAAACAGTTCCATGGGTGAGGGTGTGGGTGTTGATGTCTTTGAGGTGGGGCTGAATGCCTGCAGCGGGTTTGTCACAGAGCCCAGCCAGCCTGACCCCTGAAACAACACGGGGCTGAGCTGACGGGTGTTGGGGGAAGGTGCCGGGGCCAAGGGGGATATGTGGTAGGCTCCTCCTGCCCCTGCCATGGGGACAGGAAGAGGTAACGTGCGGCCTGGAGCCTGGGATGAAAGGAGGCTGCACCCCCAAGACCCCGAGAGAGAAACCCCCGCGGGCTGAGCCTGCTGGACACTCTGCCTTCACTCGAGCAAAGCTGCTGGACTGCTCTGTGCCCTCTGTGACTGCTCTGTGTTCTCTGTGACTGCTCTGTGCCCTCTGTGACTGCTCTGTGTTCTCTGTGACTGCTCTGTGCCCTCTGTGACTGCTCTGTGCCCTCTGTGACTGCTCTGTGCCCTCTGTGACTGCTCTGTGCCCTCTGTGACTGCTCTGTGTCCCCTCTGTGACTGCTCTGTGCTTCGCACATCGGGATTTCCCCTGCACTGCGGGGTCAGCGTAGGGCCGGTAGCTGGGTCAGTGACCCCTGCAGGTCCAGCTCAGGGGGTCTCTGAATGAGCACCTGTAACTGAGTCTGCGGCTCCACGGCAGCCCGGCCCCTCCGCTGGGCCACACCGACCAGCTGGGAAAGGCTGTGAGTGACAGAGGGACCAGGGGTCACCAGAGAGGAGACCAGGCACTGACCAGGCAGTGACCGGGGGTGACCAGGCACTGCCCAGGCACTGACCAGGCGGTGACCAGGCACTGACCAAGCAGTGACCAGGCAGTGACCGGGGGGTGACCAGGGTACACACTCTCCCCACCGCCCCAGCCCCGCCTCGGCTTTCCCGCCTTTCCCGCGCACGTGACTCTGCATTTCCCGCGTGCGCGTGCGCAGTGCGGCGCGGGGCGCCCCGGTGGGCGGAGCCAGCGGGAGGCGCGCGCCTGAGGACGTGGCGCTTTCCAGCCAATCAGCGCCCGCGTCTCCGGCGGGGTGGGCGGGGCCGGAGGGAGCGGGGCCGGTGGAGGGCGTGGGGGGCGGGGCACGAGGAGGGGGCGGGCAGAGGGGCGGAGTGGCGGCAAAAAAGACCAATCGGGACCCGCATCGGCGCGGAGGAGGAGGCGTGGCCCGCCCGTGATTGGTGGGCGGGGAGGGAGCGCGGGGGGCCGTGCGGCGTGGCGCGGCGCCGACTTCCGGTGCGCGGAGCGGCGGCGGCGGCAGCGGCGGCAGTGGGGACGGTGAGGGACGGGAAGGGACCGGGATGGGCACCGCGGCCGGGGCCGGGGCCGGGGCTTGGGGAAGAGGCGGGAGCGGCTCTGCGGGGCCGCTGCGGTGTGGCGGTAACGCGGCGGCGGCAGCGCCGGGCCCGGTCTCCATGGGAACGGGCGGGAGCGGCGGTGGCGCCGCGTCCGCGACTCCTGCGGCCCGTCCCGCTGCGCGGTGCCGAGTCCCAGGGCCGCCCGTGACCGGGCCCAGGGCGAGTGGGCAGGGCCGGTCGGGACCGCTGGTCCCGGGGACGGAGCCCCGTCCGCATCTCGCGACCAGGGCGGGACCGGCCCGCGGGAATCCATCGCGTCCCCGGGGCGTTATCCGTGGGGATAACGGGCTGTGGGACCCCCGGGATAACGGGCTGTGGGACTCTCGGTGCTGCCCTGCGCGGGGGCTCTGGGCCGAGGAGGTGCCAGCCCAAGCCCGTGCTCTCTCCCGCAGCTCTCGGTGAGCCCAGAACGCTGGGGCTGGTTTGGGGCAGGACCAGCCCGTTTCTACCCCGGCATTGGTTTTGGCTCCATGTCTCCCCCACATCCTTCTCAGGGCCGGAATTGGCCCTCGCCGTGCCCCCGGGGTGGCACCCTGGGGTCCCAGTTAATTGTTCCCTGGCTGCTCCAATGGGATCCATCCCCTGAAAAGCCAAAACAGGCTGATTCCCAAACCCGAACAAATTGTGTTGCCTGTGGGGGGTTTGATGTGATCCTTTTGGCCTCCCACATGAGAAATGTGTGTCCAGAGGGTCTTCTTCCCATCAGTTTCCTCTAAATGTCACCACAGTTTCAAGCCCAGGGCAGGATCCTCTGCAGAATTCCTCTGTCAGTATCCTAGCAAACCGAATGGGAATTCTGGGTTTTTCCATCAGTTTTTCCGCAAACCCACCTGGCATCCCAAGTTCTTCCATCAACAGCCCATCAAACCCCCCTGGAACCCCGAGTTTCTCCATCAGTATCCTTGGAATCTCAATGTCCTCCATCAGTATCCCCCCTAGCCCCGCTGGAATCCCGAGTTCCTCCCCAGCTGAGGGTCTGGGCCCCCATTCTGACCCCCCACCACTGGTTCCTGCTCCCAACTTCCCTGCAGTTCACCAGAGACCCTTTATCCAGGAGGAAAGGGCCAAAGGCCCCTTGGGAGGAGAGAGGCTCTGCTTCCCCTCAGGTTGGGATATCCACAGGGAGTCCAGGCCCATCCCGTGGTCAGCAGGAGCTGCTGGTGCTGCCAGGTTTTTCTGGAGAATTCTTTATGGATAACTGTGGGGGGGCTGTGGGTCTTGGTGTCTCTGGGCACCTTTCCTGGCACCCAGCACTGCCTGGATCCGGCTGGAGCTGGGATTGTCCCTCTTTGGTCACTTCCAAGTGCCTCCGGGCTCTGTGTGGACACTGGCAGATAAAATCGGGCTGTTTGACCTGCCCCAGGTCACTCTGTGCTCCAGCTGGCTGATCCTGGGATCAGCACGGAGCTGGGCAGGGCCTGGCTGCTGGGAAGTGCCCAGAGGGAGCAGGAGCTGGATCCTGGGGACAGGGATACCCAGAGGAGCAGGAGTTGGATCCTGGGGACAGGGATACCCAGAGGAGCAGGAGTTGGATCCTGGGGACAGGGAGGGATACCCAGAGGAGCAGGAGATGGATCCGGCTGTTCAGGTGGATACCCAGAGGGAGCGGAGTTGGATTCCTGGGGACAGGGATGGTACCCCAGAGGAGCAGGAGTTGGATCCTGGGGTCAGGGATGGATACCCAGAGGAGCAGGAGTTGGATCCTGGGGACAGGGATACCCAGAGGAGCAGGAGATGGATCCTGGGGTCAGGGATGGATACCCAGAGGAGTAGGAGATGGATCCTGGGGACAGGGATGGATACCCAGAGGAGCAGGAGTTGGATCCTGGTGACAGGGATGGATACCCAGAGGAGCAGGAGTTGGATCCTGGTGTCAGGGATACCCAGAGGAGCAGGAGTTGGATCCTGGGGACAGGGATGGATACCCAGAGGAGCAGGAGATGGATCCTGGGGACAGGGATACCCAGAGGAGCAGGAGTTGGATCCTGGGGACAGGGATGGATACCCAGAGGAGCAGGAGTTGGATCCTGGGGACAGGGATACCCAGAGGAGCAGGAGTTGGATCCTGAGGACAGGGATACCCAGAGGAGCAGGAGATGGATCCTGGGGTCAGGGATACCCAGAGGAGCAGGAGATGGATCCTGGGGTCAGGGATGGATACCCAGAGGAGCAGGAGTCAGCTCCTGGGGACAGGGATGGACACCCAGAGGAGCAGGAGATGGATCCTGGGGTCAGGGATACCCAGAGGAGCAGGAGTTGGATCCTGGGGACAGGGATACCCAGAGGAGCAGGAGATGGATCCTGGGGACAGGGATGGATACCCAGAGGAGCAGGAGTTGGATCCTGGGGTCAGGGATGGATACCCAGAGGAGCAGGAGTTGGATCCTGGGGTCAGGGATGGATACCCAGAGCTCCATGTAAACCTAGCACTGGCTTTCCCTCCTGGAAGGTTCTCCTCCCCGGAAACACTAAAAAAAAGTGACTTTTTCTCTTTGTAACCCGAATCCCCTCACCATGCCCCCTCCTCCCCCGCTTCCAAGGAATTGAAGCTTGTGGATTTCCTGAATGGTCCGATAAATCCTCATTCAAAAAAAAAAGGGAAGGAAGGAAGGGGCTTTTCCACATCCCTTCCCCACGTCCTGCCACCACTGCCTTGGTTTGACCTGGGACCAGTCCCAGGTGTCTCCTGGTCATTCCTGGGTCACTCCCAGAGCAGAACTCCTTGGTGTGAGTTCAGGGTAAATGGCTGAGGTTCAGGCTAAAGGGGAATACCTGGATTTTAAACCACAGACTTTAAGAGATAAGGAATGGCAATACCTGGGTTTACATTTATGTTTAAGAGCTCTGGATGGGGAAGACCTGGATGTAAATTTAAAAGGGTAAGGATGGGGAATATCTTGGGTTTAAATTTAGGTTAAAGCAATAGGAATGAGGAATATATTGAATTAAATTTGCATTTAAGAGCTCTGGATGGTGAATATCTGGATTAAATTTAGAGTGAAAGTTAAAAACCAGAAATATCTTGATTAAATTTTAAAGCTAAATACACCAGGATGATGAATACCTGGACTGAAATTTAAAGAGATCCGGGTGGGGAACACCTGGATCTAAGAAGGGATCTCAGTGATGAGCATGGGGAACACCTGAGTTCCTGCTGGGATCTAAAGGGATGAGCCTCTGGAATCCTTCCAGAGCTGCCGTGGATGCCAGGCACATTTGGGTGGTTTGGCCAGGCGGGTCCCAGTGCGGGGGATTGGGTCTGTGGGGGAGGATTCACCCACAGTGGGTCTGGGGGAGCACCAGGGCTGGGAGGGGATGTGGGGGGAGAGCCGGGGGGGTGTGCACGTCCTTCATTCCTCCCATCTGGATCCACTTCCTTCCTGCCTGCCTTCCTTCCCGCCAGGAGCCCTCTCCCCACCCCTGGATCCCCTCCCAGCCCAGCTGCTGCTCTCAGGGGCTCTGGGATGGGGTCGGGAGCAGCTCAGGGGAAACGGGACATTGCCCACGTGCACGGGGGCTGGAAATTCCCTGTGCCTGATAGTCTGGGTTAATTAATCCCTGTGCCCCGATAAGCTGTGTTAATTACTTACTGTGCCCTGATAACCTGTGTTAATGAATGCCTGTGCCCTGATAATCCGTGTCAGTGAATCACTTTTGCCCAGATAACCCATATCAGTTCATTACAGTGCCCTGATAATTAGGATCAGTTAATCAATTTGGCCTGAGAATATTCATCATTTTCCCCCATAAGTTGCATTTATTAGTCATTTGTGCCCACACAAATCTGCACTAATTCTCCATTTTCCCAAATAACGTGCAGTAATTCCCCATTTTTCCCAGTCTGCATTAAATTATCGTCTTTGCCTAGACAATCCATATTTATCATTTCATCCAGATCATCTGGATTAATTAATCATTTTTGCTCCCATAATCTGTATTATTATTCATCTGTTTTTTCCCCAATAACATGCCTTAATCCCCATTTCTCCCAGATAATTTGCCCCAATCCCCAATTTTTCCAAGATAACTGGCCCTAAACCCTGATCTTTCCAAACAACCGGCCCTAATCCCCATTTTTCCTCGACAGCACGCCCTGGTCCTCTCCCTCCCTGTTCTGGCCCTGGCAATGCCTGGTGCCCACGGCCGGGTCCCTGTCCCCCGGTCCCTGTCCCCCTGTCCCTGTCCCATGGCCATGTCCCTGTTCCACAGCAGTGTCCCTGTCCCCTGGTCCCTGTCCCATCACGGTGTCCCTGTCCCCCGATCCCTGTCCCATAGCAGTGTCCCTGTCCCACGGTGGTGTCCCTGTCCCAGGGTCCCTGTCCCACAGCGTGTCCCTGTCCCACTGTCCCTGTCCCACAGTGGTGTCCCTGTCCCAGGGTCCCTGTCCCACGGCGGTGTCCCTGTCCCACTGTCCCTGTCCCACAGTGGTGTCCCTGTCCCAGGGTCCCTGTCCCACGGCGGTGTCCCTGTCCCAGGGTCCCTGTCCCACAGTGGTGTCCCTGTCCCAGTGTCCCTGTCCCAGTGTCCCTGTCCCACTGTCCCTGTCCCACGGCGGTGTCCCTGTCCCAGTGTCGCTGTCCCACGGCGGTGTCCCTGTCCCAGTGTCCCTGTCCCATGCCGGTGTCCCTGTCCCACGGCGGTGTCCCTGTCCCAGGGTCCCCGTCCCACAGCGTGTCCCTGTCCCAGTGTCCCTGTCCCACGGCGGTGTCCCTGTCCCAGTGTCCCTGTCCCAGTGTCCCTGTCCCAGTGTCCCTGTCCCACAGCAGGGTCCCTGTCCCACGGCGGTGTCCCTGTCCCACTGTCCCTGTCCCAGTGTCCCTGTCCCAGTGTCCCTGTCCCACGGTGATGTCCCTGTCCCAGTGTCCCTGTCCCACGGCGGTGTCCCTGTCCCACGGCCGTGTCCCTGTCCCACAGCGGTGTCCCTGTCCCACAGCAGTGTCCCTGTCCCACGGCGGTGTCCCTGTCCCACGACGGTGTCCCTGTCCCACGGCGGTGTCCCTGTCCCCGCAGGCCGGCACGATGCGGTTCCCGCGGCTCCTGCTGTGCCTGGGCGTGTGGGCGCTGTGTGGCTCGGCCAAGCCCACGGAGCGCAAGGAGCGCGTGGTGCGGGAGGCCCCGCTCAGCGCCCGCGAGCACGACGACGCCCAGAGCTTCGACTACGACCACGACGCCTTCCTGGGCGCCGACGAGGCCAAGAGCTTCGACCAGCTCACCCCGGAGGAGAGCAAGGAGCGCCTGGGGTAAGGACAGCATCCCCCCCCTGCCCGCAGCGGGAACGCAGCCACACGGGCACGCTCCTGCTCCCGGCCTAGGAATTCCCCAAAAAGTCACCTGGAGCCATTTCCTGTGCCCGGCATTCCCTAAATCTCCCGAGCAGGCAGGGGGGTTCTGCACTGTGCTGTGCTTGCTCCTGTTCTCTGGGGGCCTCTGGAGCCCCTGGGATCACTGGTATTTCTCAGCTGGAAGTTGGCTGGGAGCTGGGAAACCAGAGCCTGTATAGAGATCCCCCCTCCAGTGTCTCCACTGGGACCCCAGGATGGCTGTGCCTCCCCTCAGATCCAGGATGACTGTTCCTGCCCTGGGATCCGGCCGTTCCTGCCCTGGGATCCGGCCGTTCCTGCCCTGGGATCCGGCCGTTCCTGCCCTGGGATCCGGCCGTTCCTGCCCTGGGATCCGGCCGTTCCTGCCCTGGGATCCGGCCGTTCCTGCCCTGGGATCCGGCCGTTCCTGCCCTGGGATCCGGCCGTTCCTGCCCTGGGATCCGGCCGTTCCTCCCCTGGGATCTGCCCTGGGATGGTTCCGGGAGCCGCCCGGGCCGGGTGCCCCCTCAGCAGCTGCTGCCGCAGTTGTTCTGGGGCTCGGGGTGGCTCAAACCTGGGACCTGCAGCCTCCAGCAGGGTGGGGGGCCTGGGGCACAGAGGCTCCCCAGGGAGCTTGGGACACCTCTCAAGGTGCTGGGCTCCAGTCACCTTGGAAATGGATGCCTTTGGCTGGGTATTCATGGAGTGGGTTGGGTGGGAAGGACCTCAAATCCCCTCCAGTGCCCCCCCTGCCATGGCAGGGACCCCTCCCACTGTCCCAGGTGCTCCCAGCCCCACTGTCCAGCCTGGCCTTGGGCACTCCAGGGATCCAGGGGCAGCCCCAGCTGCTCTGGGCACCCTGTGCCAGGGCCTGCCTGCCCTCCCAGCCAGGAATCGCTTCCAAGATTCCACCTGAATCTCTCCTTTTTAGTCAGACTTGATTTTTTCAGCCAAGCATCCCAACCTTGCTGCTGCTGGAGCAGCACTTATACCACAGCCCATGGCGAATTTTGGGCTGTTTTTTGGGAATGGTGCTCCCCAATAGGAAAGAAAAGCTCAACTGCATGTGGATGCTGGGGACACTTCCAGAGTGAGCCAATTCCCACAGCGGGATGTGCAGGGCAGGGGGTGCCAGGTTCCATCCATCCCTGTGGATCTTCCAGGCCCCCGGTGGGGAAGGAGATGCTGGTCTCTCCCCCAGCACGCCCTGGCCAGAGGGAATTTCCTCCCTCCAGGGACAATTTTAAACTGGAAAACCCCTTGATCCCTTGGAGCCAGGCCCTGGTCGCTCCATAAGTTCCAAAATATAGGATCCAGGAGGCTGCCCGCGGAGCAGCGTCAGGTCCGAGGGGAGCTGGGCCTCCCCCGGCCTCTCCCGATGCCAGGGCTGCGATCCCAGAGCCCGTCACGGCTCAATCCCATTGTTCTGCCGAGTTACCCGGAACGCCTTTCCATGGGGGATTTACCGCGCTGCGCACCAGCAGCCCGGGGCCGTCCGCGGGGCCAGCTCCGGCCATCCCCAGCGGGGGGCTCCCATATCCCCTTCTCCCGGGGGGTTCTGTGAGCTCTGTGCCCCAGCGGGGCTGGGCTGCAGCAGGGGCCGCTTTTCCTGCGGGAGCTCCGCCTCGGCTCGCTCCCCTCCCGCCCTGGGGCCGCGGCTTTGGGAGCGCTGCCCGCTGCCTGCCCGGTCGGTGTGTCCCGGCCGTGCCCGTCCCTTGGAGCGGGCAGTGGGAAGGGCGAGCAGCTGCCACCCGCTGCCTGCCCGGTCTGTGTGTCCCGGCAGTGCCTGTCCCTTGGAGCGGGCAGTGGGAAGGGCGAGCAGCTGCCGCCCTCCCCAACATCTGCTGCCCGCCCTTGCCGGGGGCAGGACGGGCCTTTGGCAGAGTGGAGGGGTTTGGTGGCTGCTGCCCTGGGAAAGCAGCCGCGAGCAGCTGGTGCCAGCCCCCGGACCTGGGTGGGGAGGAGGTTTGGGAGCTTCCTGAGCACTCGGCTCTGGGCTGGAGAGGGTTTGGCTTCCCTGGGAAGCTGTTCCCTAATTAACCCCGTAGAAGCTGCCCTGGACGAACTGCCTGGCCATCAACCACTGCCGGCTCTGGTCCTCCATTCCAGGGATTTTTCCCTCATAATTCCCTTGCCGGTGGTGTACCTTCTTGAGAGAAGGAAGCACGGATTTTTTCCCTGAAATAGGAAGGTTTTGACGGATTTATTTGTGGTTTATGTATTTACATGGGCAAATGTTTAATATCCATGTGATACTTTACATAATTCTATGCAGAATTTTATAATATTTATTGACTTGTTATATATTTGTAAGGAAAATTCTGAATGTTTATGTGACATTTTGCATATTTCTGTGTTTGATCAGAAATATCTGAAGGGACACTTTGCACATTGATATATAAAATTCTGAAATATTTCTATAATATTTCCATAATATTTCTGCATAAGTTTGGGCACTATTGATGAGCTATTTTTTATATTTACATATTTATTTTATATATTTTTCTGTAAAATCACTCTGGTCTCCAAGCCCTGCCCACTGCCCCCACTCTGGCCTCTCACTGTCAGAACTAAATTCCACATTTTCCTCTTGTTCTTCCAGTCTCTCTCCAGCTTCTCATTGCCAGCAACATCCTTTGTGCCACAGAGGAATTCCTGGTTTTCCTAGACCCAGGCAATTCTGGAACACAGAAACCTGGGTGTGAGCGTGGGTGGCTCCGGTGCCCGGTTTTCCCTTTGCGTCAATATTTTTGGAATTAATAGTCCTAGTGGCGATCTAAAATTTAAAATCCCATATTTTCCACCTGTCTTCTAAAGTTCCTCAAATACCTGGGCTGGAGCTCAGGATTCCTGACCTGTTTTCCGTTAAACCTTCATGTTAGAAGAAGTAAACAGGATCCTTCAGCTTCACCAGACAAAGGATTTGGGGGTGGTTATCCCTGATTTTCATCCGAGGAGCCCAAACCCTGCCCAGCGCAGAGCCGGGAGTGCTCCGGGGAGCGAGCGCTGCGGATCAGGCAGCCCCCACCCCCCGGCTCCATCTGCCCCTGGATCCTGCATTCCTGCCGGCCTTTCCTACAGCTGCTGCTAAAAATAACGGAGGCACGCGGCTCCGGGGCTGCGGCTCCGGTGTCTGCCCCGGGCAGCGGGCGGGACCGGCCCGGCTCCGCCGCTGCTCCAGGGCTGCTCTGCTCCGCTGGGCTTGGGCGGCTCCCGCTCCTCCCGCAGAGACAAACTTCCCCAAACTTCCCGGGTTTAGCAGAAATGTGTGTCCGTGGCAGGGAGGACAAGCAGATGGAGCTTTCCTAAGGTTTAACGGGGAAGGTTTTCCCCTAAAAAATTGTAATTCCTGAAGGAACCACAACCTGAGCGGTTCGAGAGAGGCCAAGACGGTGATTTCTGTGTCTGACACAGTGTTTTCTGTGCCCAAAACAGAGTTTTGGCAGCTGACCTTGCTTTTCGGCACCTAACCCAAATGTTGGTTTTAAAGATAAACTTTTCAAATGGTTGAATTTGCAAGTTTCATAACCACCTCAAACTTTCTCCTGGCATCACCAGGAGAGGCAGAGCCAATATTCCCATTTTTAATATAAATATGGGTCTGTACTCCTCATCTGAACCATCTTGGTCAAAGGACGCATGGATGGGTCTTTCCCAGGGGCTTAAAAGGAAGTTTTTCCCCTAAAACTCATAATTTCTGGAGAAACCAAATCCTGAGTGGTCCAAAAGTGGCCAAGCCAGGGATTTTCATGTCTGAGCCAAAGTTTTGGCAGCTGAACCATATGTTGGTTTTAAGGATAAACTCTCCAAATGGTTGAATTCCCAAATTCTGTAGTAACCTCAACTTGCCCTCTCTGCCCCTTCCCATTCCCTCCCTGCTAGCCTCTCATTTTTTTTAACTTTTGCTGCATTTCTCTGTGTTTCCCACAGGAAGATTGTAGGGAAAATAGATGAGGATGGAGATGGGTTTGTGACAGTGGAGGAGCTGAAGGCCTGGATCAAGTTTGCCCAAAAGCGCTGGATTTACGAGGATGTGGAGCGCCAGTGGAAGGGGCACGACCTCAATGAGGACGGGCTTGTGTCCTGGGAGGAGTACAAAAATGCCACCTATGGATACATCCTGGGTATGTCCTGGCTCTTGGCACGGGCCTTTCCTGGAGCCAGCAGCTGGGATGTCCTGCTCTGCTTTGGGCCACCGAGGGTCGGTGGGGTGGAGGCGGATCAGGGTGGGCTCCTGGCACAGTGAGTGGTCAGAGATCGGGATGGGCTCATGGAGTGATGGTCAGCGGGTGGTCAGGGATCAGGGTGGGCTCCTGGCACAGTGGGTGGTCAGGGATCGGGATGGGCTCGTGGAGGGGTGATCATGGATCGGGATGGGCTCATGGAGAGGTGGTCAGGGATCAGGTGGGCTCATGGAGTGATGGTCAGCAGGTGGTCAGGGATCGGGATGGGCTCATGGAGTGGGTGGTCATGGATCAGGGTGGGCTCCTGGCACAGTGGGTGGTCAGGGATTGGGATGGGCTCATGGAGGGGTGATCATGGATCAGGATGGGCTCATGGAGTGATGGTCAGCGGGTGGTCAGGGATCAGGGTGGGCCCATGGAGTGATGGTTGGTGGGATGGACGCAGATCCAGATGGGGTTGTGGTGGAGAGGGAGCTTGGGGCCTGGATTAGGGAGGCCCAGAGGAAGTTGTGGTTGAGAGTGTGGAGTGGTGCTGGGCTGGCTCTTGGCTGACCTGAGATGGATTTGTCCCCAGGATAAGCACAGGAATATGATGTAGGATGTGACCTTGGTATATGTGGGGCCAGCTGGAGAGATGTCCCCAATATGTTACACTTTAAAACCTCTAAAACTCTTCAAATTGACCTCCTGGTGGCATTAGCAAAGAGAAATCCAAGGAAAAGAGCCCAAAACACATGGAAATCTCCCCAACTGAAAGTTTACACACCCCACACCCTCCTTTTCTCCTCTGCAGCCACACTTGGGCATTATTAATGTCCCTGGTGGCAGATGCAGCTCTGGGCTGAATTCAGGTGATTTGGGGATGAATGGCATGTGGGAATGGGGGTTTCCAGCCCTTGGAATTCCTGGTTTGTGGGGGAATTTGGGACCTGCAGGTGGTACCCACTGATCCGCGGCTGTGGAGCCGCCTTGGTGTGTCCATTGTGTCCCTAAACCCAAAAAACCACTAGCAGAGATTTCAGTTGCTTTCCCTTGTCCTGGGAGCCGTGTTAGACCCCGGAACTTGGGGATTTTGGGACACATGGTGGGCCAGCAGAGTGGCATGGCTTCAGACGTCCCTGGCAGTGAGGGAAGCAGCAGCTCTTTTGGGGTTAAAACCTTAAACTGTCAAGCCCTGTGCCAGCTCTGGCCTCCAGCACTGTGGACTGGCCCGGGTGGAGGAGCTGCAGCTCTGGAGTGTCGAATCCACTCTAATTTCCCAAATATTGCCAAAAATAGTCAGACTGCTCCGCGGGATGTGCAGAGGGGGAGTCGCTGCGCAGGAGGCTCATCCATCTCCCTTGGGATTGGGGAGGATCTGGATTTGCTGTGCTGGTGGCCAGGGAAGGCCCCATGGCACCCCTGGGCTGGGGCAGCACCTCCCAAACCTCCCTTTGCCATGGGTTTCTGGGCTCTGGGCTAATCTGCCTGGGTAAATCCAGCCTGGAAGGGGCAGAGAGGTCCTGGGAAGGGTTGAGCACTGTTTGAAGGGTCTGGGGTGGCATTTCGGAGCTGAAGGTGTTGGATAAGGAAAAGTGTGGGCATTCACGAGGAACAGCCTTAACGAGAGAGCCCTGCATTAGCAGCAGCCCTTGATGAGCTGGAGGAGCAGTCCCCCCGCAGCCTGGCAGCGTGTGGGCAGTGCCCAGCCCCCGGCTCCAGAGCTGCAGCGGCGCTGTGTGCCCTTGGCAGGCCCCAGTGCAGCCTCCACTCCTGCTGCTCCCACATACTTGTGTCCTTACGGAGTGCCGGGAGGATCCTGCCTCACGCTCTGGCTCTGGCTCCTCTCGGCAGGAATTACTTTTCCACTGCTCCTTGCTGCTAAAATGTTCCCCTGTCTTCTCCTCGCTCCCCTCCCTGGCCAGAGTGGGGCTGGAATGCCTCTGGAAGTGCCTCCTGAGTGTTGACCCGTGGCCAAGGGATGCATGGGGCCAGGCATTGCCCTCGGCTGCTCTGGAGGGTCCAGAATGTGGTGTTTTGTCAGCAAAACGAGATGCTGGGAGTGGTTTTATTAATTAATTAATTACACACCAGGATGAGTCACTGGGTGGCCCCCAGAAGTGTCACGGAGCAGTATGGGGTTCTGCTGGGGGGAGATCTGGGAAGCAGGGAATATCAAGTGATGAATGTCCAAGAGCTTCATCTGAGACTGGAAATTCCTTTGAAACTCCCTTCAAAATCAGAATATCATCATCATCATCACTTCTCCTATTTTTTGTTAATTCTTCAATCCCATGGCGGGATCCAAAGCCAGGACACAAGATGTTGGGTTGAGTTTGTGGCTTTGCTGCCATACTCTGAGCAAAACCCCCCGGCTCTGTCTGCTCCCCCAAAACTTTCCCAGCCCAGAGACCAAGGCAGGAAGTAACTTTGGGGGCTTTGGGAGGGTTTAACCCTTTTTAACCCATCTGCCCCGCCTCCACTCCCCCATCAAATCCATTAATTAGCCCAACAGCAATTAAGAATCATCTGTTAATGGTGCTGGTCCTAAAGGTTTCCTAGTTCAGGGCTATGCTGCTTCTCAAGGCAAAACCTTGGGAACAGAATGGGGAATTTGGGGTTCATTCTGCCCTAGAGCTGCCTAAAGTCAAAATCTTTGGATATTTAGTGGATGCTCCAGAGCTCCTTAATCCCAAGCCCCTTAATCCAGGCTCCCCAATGCCTGTCTTTTGTCCCAGGTAACAGAGCAGGGACACAGGGGCTTTGGGGCCTGGCTCTGGTTTAACTTCAGCAGCCCGTGGCAGTGTCGGCCAGGATCCGCGTTCTCCAGGGCTGCCGGACACTGCTGTGTCCCTAAGTCCTGTCCTGCTGCTGGCAGGGCTGTGCCAAGCAGCCACGCGTGCCCCGCGGTCCCACCCGGCCGATGCCTGCTGGCCCTGGCACTGCCGGCAGCGAGTGAGATCCCCTTACACATTCCCCTCCCAAAATAGTTCACGTTGAGCCTCTGGCCGTGCTGGCCAAAGCCCCCTTGGCCTGTCTTTTGGGGCCTCTCCCTGGGAATGTCATGGTCCCAGGGCTTCTGCAGCTCCTCCTCCTCCTGGGAGTGGGCACGGGAGAGAAGGGAGGGCTGCCGTTGGTCTTTGGCTGGCAAAGCACCAGGAGGTTGTGCTGAGAGGGAGGAAGTTGAGTTGGGTTTGAGGTCGGCTGGAGGATGTTGAGGTTGCATTGAGGAAGTTGAGGATGAGAAGGTTATGCTCAGGAGGTTGAGTGGGGGAGGTTGAGGTTGGGTTGGGGTGAAAGTTGAGGTTGGGTTGAGGAGATTGAAGTTGTCTTGAGGTTGAAGTTGAGAGGAAGCTGAGGTTTAGCAGAGGAGGTTGAGCTCGAGCTGAGGTTGAGCTGAGAATGCTGAGTTGGTTGAGGCTGTGTTGGTGGTTCGGGTCCTCGCCCTGCCCGGGCTGACCCGGTGCTCCCTGTGCTCCCCAGACGATCCGGACCCTGACGATGGCTTCAACTACAAACAGATGATGGTGCGGGACGAGCGGCGCTTCAAGATGGCCGACAAGGACGGGGACCTGGCCGCCACCAAGGAGGAGTTCACGGCCTTCCTGCACCCCGAGGAGTATGACTACATGAAGGACATCGTTGTGCAGGTGGGGACAGCGCAGGGGCACTCTGGGGAGCTCTGGTGGCGGGTGGTCACTGAGGGGCAGGAGTTGCCTCGGGCCCGGCTCACGCTGGCACCTTCTTGCAGGAAACCATGGAGGACATTGACAAGAACGGTGATGGTTTCATTGACCTGGAGGAGTACATCGGTGAGACGCTGGTGCTGCTGCTCCATGTCCTGGCCGTGTCCCCTCAGTGTCCCCGTCCTGGGGGAGCCACTGCCACTGTGTCCTTCCCAGTCCTGCCCCTCACAGAATGTTCTTCTCTCCCTCAACTTCCACCTGCCCCTAGGCCTCCACCGAGGATTTTCGGTTGAAATCATGACCCAAGTGGTGCTGTGAGGTTTTGGGGATGGATTTAGGGAGCTCAAAGCTTTGGGTCCGTCCTTGGGGTGGGGACAGGGCCGTGGGGCTGATGCCGATCCTGCTGTCCCCTCAGGTGACATGTACAGCCAGGACGGTGATGCTGATGAGCCTGAGTGGGTGAAGACGGAGCGGGAACAGTTCGTGGAGTTCCGGGACAAGAACCGGGATGGGAAGATGGACAAGGAGGAGACCAAGGATTGGATCCTGCCCTCGGACTACGACCACG